>NC_135559.1:1667500-1890000 GCF_964340395.1 Glandiceps talaboti | reverse complement strand
ACAGTAGGGATGGCTGAGGTTCCTAGCAATCTACAGTGAGAATCATTTTTTTAATTTTTTATGATAACTGATCATTTAAAAATTTGTTTAACCATTGTAATCATTGTATATATTTGTTTTTTTTCTTTTCAGACATGTCAAAGACGATATTTTGTCAAATATCAGGATGGAGCTGGAACAGGTAATTTTAATTTTTTTCATATTGTTTAGTCTCCCCTTATACCTCTACCTCCCTGATTTAATCAAATGTTTTGTTCACTTGAGTAAAAAGCTTATAAACTCAGTGTGTGCCCCTTTTAGTCAAAGGAGAGGGTTTGTAATTTGTATTTGATTCTTGCCACTGCATGCTTGTGATTGGCTGTAAAAGCCAATGGCAATAGTTGAATCTCTGTGATGTCCTAGTCAACTAAAGTGTATACATGGGGAGTCAGACCAAAGAGAACAGAGATTGCTGTAGGAATTTAATCCTGTGCGCTTAGTGGCAACAGGGATGGTAATGGAGGAAGTATGAAGATTTATAATCATAGAATTGGTCTATGCCAGCACCGTGAATATGAAAAGGCAGTAGATAAAAACATATTGAATATTTGTAATAGTCGTGTAGCCACTGTTATCTTTTGTCATGGTGGACCCGTTCATGTTTTAAATCCATGCTACAGCTGTGCACTGGTTATCCATAATTGATAGCAAACTATATACACATACTACACAGCTGGTACATCTACAGTGTAGTGTGATACTCATCTCCAATAATTATAGCCTTCAAATACTTACTGTCGGTGAGGGTGGGACCAACAGTTACACGATGTATCTTACAGTCTAGAAAATATATTGAAATGATATTCTTGCATTGTTTGTAGTTTTGAATACTTTTGCAGTAAAATGACTTGAATATACATCACTATAATTTTGTTATGCTACCATAGAAACCATAACTAAATGAATATTTCATAAAAATCCTACTTTATACCAGTGTGATGAGTTTTACTTCATACTTGATATCTACTAAGGAGATTTATCTCAAAATAAACAACTTTTGTACCTCAATCTTTAAATTAAAACATGGAAATTTTTGCTGAAGGCTTATTTTCGCTTTAACTTCAATTGAAAATAAAGACGCAAAATTAAGTAGTGACTAAAATGCCTTCTAGAAAATGCACTTTAACTTTAAAATTTTATTTCAATGAAAAACAGAAACAATGGAAATATCCAAAACACAGTATGGGAGCATACAACAATACATGTAAGTTTGTTGATATTGGCACCATACATGATGTTGGGTTCTTATATAGCGCTTTCCCACTCTGTGCTCAAAGCACTTTACAATTATTACCCCTGGCTCGGATCAGAACGGCACAACGGCCCTTTAGTCCTCCTCAACTCCCCGGGAGCATACAATCCATTGCAGCCATTTAAGCGCATAGGATTAAAGCCTTCACATTGTAACCTACATCCTACCAGGTCCCCAATTATACAGGCACAGTCATGGTTCAAATCTTGCCCAAGGACTTTGGCCACTCAGAAACAAACAGCAGGCAGCGACGGGGCTCGAACCTGCAACCTGTAGATTCCAAGCCGGTCACGCTAACCATTCACCCATCATGACTCCATACATGATGTACAAGTTTCTATGTCTTGTTTTTTTTCATAGGTGATGAAACCTATGGAACAAAGAATAGCCCAGTTGGAAAGAGGGTGAGTAAATAAGATTTTGAAACAAAAAATTTTGTTTGTGTAAAAATCACACTTTGTTATCCTAAGGTAGTACTGATAATACACATTGATGTCTTAAAGTGGCCATATGGATGAGGGTTTGGTATTTATTTTGGATTTTTATTTGATAAAACAGTTTCACTATGTTTTTCTACTTGAAAAAATAATGTGAAATAACATATACCAAGTCTATGTTTGCAACTCAATAAACTGCAAAAGATTAAACAATGTGTAAAATGTTTGTTGTTGTACGTACAATAACAAACATTTTACACATTGTTTAATGTTTTGCCGTTTATCAAGATGTGAACATGGACTTGGTATATATTATTTCACATTATTTTGGCAAGTAGAAAAACATGGTGAAGCTGTTTTATCAAATAAAAATCCAAAATAAATACCAAATTCTCATCCATATGGCCACTTTAAAATGAAAATAATAATGATATTATAAATTATACTCGTGGGTAACAAAACCTAAAATCTTCACTTGGTTTGTAGTTAGTTAGTTTTCATGCAAGCTCACAAATAATAATAATAATGATAATAATAAAACATTTATATAGCGCCATATATCCACGACAGTGCTCATAGGCGCTTCACATTTGAAATAAATCAAAAGGTACTGCACAGGAAAAAAAATTACAAGTATGGCTGAAAAAGGTAAAAAAGAAAAGAAAAGTAGTGCAGAAACATTGTCTCAACAAAGGTAAAACACAAAGTAAGTAAGTGGAGTATGGAGACACCTAAAGAAGGCTAATGATGTATGCTAAACTTGATTCCAATCAAGATGGAAATGCCAATATGCTTTCCAAACCACTCACAAGACACTCATTTATTTTAGTAACTGAAGTATTTTTTTTTTCACTGGGAGAAGTAAATTCAACATTGACAGTCGGTTTCATGCAGGCATGATCATGATCACGTTATTGTTGTAGTCACCTACTCACTCACTTTGCTATTTCAAATAGAGTGATAAGTCTGTCACTATTTGATACACACTCACATACACTCTGTCATATAACATTGAGTATGACACACTTGAACCATAGACAGTGGAGGGCCCGTCCACTGTCTATGCTTGAACCCTCACTTACCTTATTTCCACAATCTTACATACGTTGTGTTTTTACCTGCAAATGCATAATGTACTATTTTCATCAACATACAGAACCAATCTTACTTAAACGTTATACCTTTTGTACAGGTCGAGGAAATCTTATCCAGATGTGAAATTTTTAACAGAAAAAGACAGAAAAAGAATTTTGGTAAGTATGGTCTATTTGTAATTTCTCATAAAGCCAAGGGCGTATAGACAAACATGATGTGTCATTGTCATTGCCATTTTAAATCCAGGACACTGCCAAATAAGTGCATCCACATAGCAACACATTCTTCAGGATCCTTAAATGTTTCAATTACAGACCATGGCTGGGCTTGCAACTTGGCACAAAACTTTACTTCAGAGAAATTCTGTAGGCACCTGTATTTAATAGTGTCTGCCTTCTTGTTGTTTGCTGCAAGCTTTCTGGTGACACATAGGAATGTGACCACTAATTGAATAGCTTGCAACAAAACTTTGAGTGATATTTTCAAGATGAAAAACAAACATATGATCAATTAATGAATCAGTAGTCTTGAAATGTAACCCTTGTGGGTTCAGTTATTAGTTGTGTAAGATCATACTCATTTTCCATGAAATCCAGCCAGCATGTTGCCTTGTTGTCATTTCTCCTAAGATCTATATATGTATTAAAGCCATTTTATCTAACAAAACAGTTTAAAAAACATCTTCATTGCAACTAGTGTAGTTTTAAAATTCCCATAGCCTTACTGTCAGTTCCTCGTTACAACAAGTGATTTTTCTTATTTGTTACAGATTACAGGTGGAGCAGGTTTTGTTGGCTCACATCTGGTAGACAGACTAATGAAGGACGGACATGAAGTCACTGTTGTAGACAATTTTTTCACTGGTAGGAAAAGAAACGTGGAGCACTGGGTTGGACATGAAAACTTTGAACTTATCAACCATGATATTGTAGAATCACTACTTATTGAAGGTATGTAAAATAAGGTTGATGACCTGACATGTAATTTGTCATGTGATTACTATTAACCAATCGCAAACATACTCTGTAAATGAACCAACCAGGTATAAATGCAAGTTTTTATCATTTGATTATTTTAACCAATCACAGGACAGTCTAGGTATAAAGATTGTCACGTGATTAATCTTAACCAATCACAGGTGTGGAAATTTTTATCATACTCAGATAGTATTCTATGAGGTCATAACATAAAAGCAAGTGATGTTGATTGGTCAAGTCATTGAAAGCCAATACGAGAATTACTACCAATACAGTAGAAGAAAGTTATAACAAATAAATCACCACTAACTGTAAATTCTACATTCTTTGAAATTAAGTACGTGTAATTGAGTTATTCACAGCATTCTCAAAGTTGCAACACTGATGTTAACCCTGTATGGTTTTGTGTTTTCAGTTGATCAGATTTATCACTTGGCATCACCAGCATCACCACCACATTACATGTATAATCCAATCAAAACCATCAAAACCAATTCAATTGGTACACTAAATATGCTGGGATTATCACGGAGAGTGAGGGCTAGGTTACTGCTAGCTTCTACATCAGAGGTCTATGGAGGTAAGGATATTATTACATTCAAATAGAAATTTAGGTGGTCAGTATTGCAAATGAATATCACCAGTTCGTGAAAATCTACATAGTATTTCAGCCACCGTATTATTAGTATTAGTTGTATGTAAAAATGGAAGTTGTATGCTAGATCTCTCTCTCTCTGTCTCTCTGTCTCTCTCTCTCTGTCTCTCTGTCTCTCTCTCTCTCTCTCTCTCTCTGTCTCTCTCTCTCTCTCTCTCCTCTCTCTCTCTCTCTCTCTCTCTCTCTCTCTCTCTCTCTTCTCTCTCTCTCTCTCTCTCTCTCTCTCTTTCTCTCTCTCCCCCCTCCCCCCCCTCTCTCTCTCTCTCTATGATTGAATCGGTATATTGAGTGAACATTGAAACAATGTCTGAAAACTCTCTATTTTGATGAAATTGATATGTATGTAGCACTATTTGTAAAACTATGGACTATGTTATATATCAGTGGGTGTTGTTAGAGAGAAACCTCCTGATGAATTGACTGATTGTCTGCTCTTTCTTCTTTTTATAGACCCAGAAGTTCATCCCCAAAATGAGGAGTATTGGGGGCATGTAAACCCTATTGGACCTAGGGCATGCTATGATGAGGGCAAACGAATTGCAGAAGCCATGTGTTATGCCTATGCAAAACAGGTTAGTGTCTCTCAAGTTAGTAAAAAACATTAAATTTGAAATTTGTTATATGAGTGAATGAATGAATGAATGAATGAATGACATTTATTTCACCAGATAACAAAAATAAGCTACACTTTCAAAGAACTTACATGTGATACAAATATACAAAATGAATATAGAAGAAATACATAATTGTTATCTGATCATGATGTGGGCCATGGAAATAGTTCAGTAGAACTAGTCTTGTCCATGGCCCATCAAAATACCAGACATGGTAGGGAAAAAGTGAGAAGGAAACCCCTACATTGTTAGATTCTATGCAAGCCTAAGAAAGAGGTTAAAAACTACTCAAAGTTTTGACTGGTCACATGAGGCATTTATCAAGGACTCATTTGAAAGTATGAGTACTGTTCTGAAGTCGTGCATCAAGTTGTTACTCATACAAAAAATACGAAATGACATGTGCAATCTCTGTGCCACTGGAGCGTCGACAAACACCCACAGTCAATGCCTTCAGGAAGAACCTTAAAACATACTTGTTCGTGAAAGTTTTCAATATTTAAGTGCACAACGCCTCTGAACTCTACTTCGTATTGGATACAGGCACTCTATAAATTTTTTGATTGATTGATTGATTGAACATATTAGTTACAGTTATATTTTTTTACACTTTATATTGCTATTTTTTCATGTATTTCTCATCTTTTTTGTAATACCAGGAAAATGTTGAGGTCCGTGTGGCTCGTATTTTTAATACATTTGGTCCTCGAATGCACATGAATGATGGCCGTGTTGTTAGTAATTTTATACTACAAGCTTTACAAGATGAACCAATCACAATATTTGGAACAGGAAAACAGACCAGGTCATTCCAGTATGTAAGGTATGGTACATGTACTATATACTACATTGGAAAGTTTAGTGTCTAAGGTAGAAAGAGACTGAGGTAATATTAACCATGCCATAGCCATAAGCTCACACCCTGGTTGAGAAAGGTTTATTAACTCTAAATGTTAGAAACCCCAAACTCAATGTATGAATCTCAGGTTAGTGTACCCTATTGTTGGAGTCCTAAGGATCAGGTAAACTTATATTGTTCAGGACCTACACTTTCTATAGATACGCCAACTGTAACTGTTTTGTTCACCCAGATTTTAATCCTAATCTGACATGTGCCTTCAAGGTCAAGCTATTTAGTGTGCTGTATGAAAGGATTACTGTAGAATTGCACCCTCATTGAGTCAGACCACAAGTTTTTATCAAGAATTGTGTATTTGTAGTGATTTGATGAGTACCATAAAAATCTGACACTCTGAACCTCTCTTACAGTAAACAGCTGATAAGGGCATAGTACAATATATCTAGTCCTGTGAAACAGCCATAAAAAAGCTATTAAATGCTGGGTTGTCATGAAACTTTAATATCTAATTTGTTGTTGTTGAAATTGATGTGGGTTTGTAATTATATTGCAGTGATTTGGTTGATGGACTTATTGCACTCATGAACAGTAACATATCATCTCCAGTCAATCTGGTAAGTTTTTGTCTCAACATAGAGGGCACTATCCAGTGATGGTGACACTGCAGTTGGAAATACAATTTACAGTTACTGTAGTAGTATATTCTATTCATCAATTTTGATGTGATGTCAAACAAAGTGTAATTATTTTAAAAGAACATTTGATGATTTAATTTGAGAATTAATGGGACATTAGCCCTGTCTAGATGTAGGTCGTCTACCTGAGGCAGTCCCAAGTCCTATCTGAGGTAGGATAGGTTTGTGTCTGCATGCAGGAAGGTTATGGCGTAGATGTTGTGCGTTCCCTCCTGACTCCGTCCTGACAGTATATAGGAGGAAGTCAAAAGGGTTTCAGGGAACATCTCAAAGGTGTTCTAAGTCAGGACAGGTTCGGGATGCATTTACATCTACACAGGCTTCAAACTATCCTTATTCCTGCCTTAGGTAGGATTTTTAGTGTCGTGTAGATAGGGCAATGGATACCGATTTACAATATTTGTAATTTTTCTTACAACTAAGGGTAATCCTGAAGAACATACAATAATGGAGTTTGCTGAAATTATCAAAAATACAGTGGGTGAGTAGAAGCTTTTAGGATGTTTTAAATTTTCCTCCACACTATTTGTGTAATTTCCAAACACATTTAGGACAATAGACCCAAGGCTTGATCAATTCTATACTGTTTATACAAGCTAAAATTGGTACTGGTAACACTTGTTTTATTAACCAGACCTATTTCATTAGATATGTCCATAACATTTGTTGAAGTAATAACATTTGATATTCTGGAAGTGAAATGATGGTAGGTGCAATATGAAGTTAAATGCATGAACATAGGTGAATCTGTTTGTACATATACATATTATCCCTATGAATATATTTCTTAATGTGGACTTTTTAATAATTCTTATTTTGTAAAGCTAATTCTTGAGTACGATTGTGAATATAGTAGTAGCTAATGTAGACTTTTTAATAATTCTTATTTTGTTAAGCTGATTCCAAAAGTACAATTGTGAATGTAGCCGCAGCAGAAGATGATCCACAGAGAAGAAAACCAGACATCAGAAAAGCTAAAAAGCTATTAGGATGGGAACCCAAGGTAAACAAAAAAATTGATTCACTATATACCGCACATGAAGTGAGTGTTTGCTAGAAGACTATATGTAACAGATATAGCTATGATCAAAACCAACTATTGACAAGTTGAGTTGTTGGTTTACTTGCTTGATAACAGCTCTCACAAGATGAGTGTCAATTTAAAGGGAACTCTTGGACTAATGACTTGAAAAGTTGGGGACGATTATTCACACCTGGGACCTGTAGGTGCTGTATATTGCTGGGCCTGAATGACTCACAGAATAGACTGTCCACAGACTGGGAAAACCATAAAAGTTTATTTAGCATAACTGGCATGTGTGGATGTGTGAATGTCTTGGGAATGTGTGTGTGGTTACAGAAAGTTAATATTTATATATGGTATATACAATTTTGGATAAAACCAGATTGGACTGGGGCTTGTTCATTACTTATACTAAAAAGACATTACTATTCATTCCTCTTAATTATTCAAGATTAGGATGTCAAGGTGCTGCATGCTAATGACAGCCACATGGATGGCTAGCTCAACCTTTAAAGTCAAAAACTGCTGGGCTGTATACATCAAAAGTTGACAGGGATATAACATTTGGGATTTAGTGGATGGATTGTTCAAGGCTTGTATTGTATCAGCAATATTCAAATTAGGTCCAGAAAGTTATTTATGGTAAAAAAATATAAACTCTGACTCAAAAACTACTCTGCTATTTAGTCTGAAAATATGTGAGGATGTTTACATGAAGAATTATTCAAGACATGTTCTCTTGGATGCTTAGTTAGTGATATTGACACAGTCTGTGGTTAGTGATATTGACAGAGTCTGTGGTTAGTGATATTGACAGAGTCTGTGGTTAGTGATATTGACACAGTCTGTGGTTAGTGATATTGACACAGTCTGTGGTTAGTGATATTGACACAGTCTGTGGTTAGTGATATTGACAGAGTCTGTGGTTAGTGATATTGACACAGTCTGTGGTTAGTGATATTGACAGAGTCTGTGGTTAGTGATATTGACAGAGTCTGTGGTTAGTGATATTGACACAGTCTGTGGTTAGTGATATTGACACAGTCTGTGGTTAGTGATATTGACACAGTCTGTGGTTAGTGATATTGACAGAGTCTGTGGTTAGTGATATTGACACAGTCTGTGGTTAGTGATATTGACAGAGTCTGTGGTTAGTGATATTGACACAGTCTGTGGTTAGTGATATTGATACAGTCTGTGGTTAGTGATATTGACACAGTCTGTGGTTAGTGATATTGACACAGTCTGTGGTTAGTGATATTGACACAGTCTGTGGTTAGTGATATTGACAGAGTCTGTGGTTAGTGATATTGACACAGTCTGTGGTTAGTGATATTGACAGAGTCTGTGGTTAGTGATATTGACACAGTGTGTGGTTAGTGATATTGACACAGTCTGTGGTTAGTGATATTGACACAGTCTGTGGTTAGTGATATTGACACAGTCTGTGGTTAGTGATATTGACAGAGTCTGTGGTTAGTGATATTGACAGAGTCTGTGGTTAGTGATATTGACAGAGTCTGTGGTTAGTGATATTGACACAGTCTGTGGTTAGTGATATTGACAGAGTCTGTGGTTAGTGATATTGACAGAGTCTGTGGTTAGTGATATTGACACAGTCTGTGGTTAGTGATATTGACAGAGTCTGTGGTTAGTGATATTGACAGAGTCTGTGGTTAGTGATATTGACAGAGTCTGTGGTTAGTGATATTGACAGAGTCTGTGGTTAGTGATATTGACAGAGTCTGTGGTTAGTGATATTGACACAGTCTGTGGTTAGTGATATTGACAGAGTCTGTGGTTAGTGATATTGACAGAGTCTGTGGTTAGTGATATTGACACAGTCTGTGGTTAGTGATATTGACAGAGTCTGTGGTTAGTGATATTGACAGAGTCTGTGGTTAGTGATATTGACAGAGTCTGTGGTTAGTGATATTGACAGAGTCTGTGGTTAGTGATATTGACAGAGTCTGTGGTTAGTGATATTGACACAGTCTGTGGTTAGTGATATTGACAGAGTCTGTGGTTAGTGATATTGACAGAGTCTGTGGTTAGTGATATTGACACAGTCTGTGGTTAGTGATATTGACACAGTCTGTGGTTAGTGATATTGACACAGTCTGTGGTTAGTGATATTGACAGAGTCTGTGGTTAGTGATATTGACACAGTCTGTGGTTAGTGATATTGACAGAGTCTGTGGTTAGTGATATTGACAGAGTCTGTGGTTAGTGATATTGACACAGTCTGTGGTTAGTGATATTGACAGAGTCTGTGGTTAGTGATATTGACAGAGTCTGTGGTTAGTGATATTGACAGAGTCTGTGGTTAGTGATATTGACAGAGTCTGTGGTTAGTGATATTGACAGAGTCTGTGGTTAGTGATATTGACACAGTCTGTGGTTAGTGATATTGACAGAGTCTGTGGTTAGTGATATTGACAGAGTCTGTGGTTAGTGATATTGACACAGTCTGTGGTTAGTGATATTGACACAGTCTGTGGTTAGTGATATTGACACAGTCTGTGGTTAGTGATATTGACAGAGTCTGTGGTTAGTGATATTGACACAGTCTGTGGTTAGTGATATTGACAGAGTCTGTGGTTAGTGATATTGACAGAGTCTGTGGTTAGTGATATTGACACAGTCTGTGGTTAGTGATATTGACACAGTCTGTGGTTAGTGATATTGACAGAGTCTGTGGTTAGTGATATTGACACAGTCTGTGGTTAGTGATATTGACACAGTCTGTGGTTAGTGATATTGACAGAGTCTGTGGTTAGTGATATTGACACAGTCTGTGGTTAGTGATATTGACAGAGTCTGTGGTTAGTGATATTGACAGAGTCTGTGGTTAGTGATATTGACACAGTCTGTGGTTAGTGATATTGACAGAGTCTGTGGTTAGTGATATTGACACAGTGTGTGGTTAGTGATATTGACACAGTCTGTGGTTAGTGATATTGACACAGCATGACTTTTAAGACTTCAATGTATACATTGTACATTATTTATTTGTTTTGTTTATTTATTCATTTTCAGGTTCCCTTGGGAGTAGGCATCAATAAAACCATTGAATATTTTAGATTAGAGTTAGAAAACAGTAAGAGAAAACCCAGTATGGTGACTATATCATGAAATCAGTAGGATATATCAGAGATAAAATGAAAATAATGTATTTTTTAACTACTCTACTTTTCTAAAAATTAACAATGTTCACATTTCAACTTCCTGTCCAGCCCTAACCCAGACAAATGCTGTAGTTGGCCCTAACCCAGACAAAAAATTATCTTGAATCTTACCTGCACTAGCTGCAACTGGGACATTTGTTTTTCAACAAATAACCAAAGATATAGTCACTTAAAATTGGTCAGTTACTCATAAACAGTGAACAATTTTATCCCTAGTTTCTATGCTCGTTTATGGCATTCATATTACAACGAGTAACACTGAAGCACTTTCTCGGTGTGCTACACTCATTTATAACATTCATATCAGGTGTAATAGTATACTGTTTCAATTGGTTTATTTACAAACCTAGCATGTGGCCTTGCTAATGTGGTCAACTAGCAAAAGAAATAGTATACTTTTACACTTGATATGGATGCTATGAATGATTGTGGTACATACAGAAAACGCATTACTTTGGTGTTATGGGTTATATGACTTTGTGTAGGTGAGGGCTGTACAAGAAGTGTGAACACCACTAGTCCTATAAGCTAACCCAAAACATGTAGTGATTTCAATCAAATATGTTTACAAATAAGGATATAATCAGAAGGGATTGTGATTGAGTTTATGAATTTTCTGAATATTTATTCATCTTTTGTTATATATGCAGTTTTTTTCCTGCTGGAAATCTTGTAGGTAGCTCTGCATTGTAACATTCATGGAAGCTCTTATCAAATAAGGAACAAGACAGATAATAAGGTTGTACTTGTACCAAAGAGTTTTTGTCAAGGTTTTTTTTTTTTTTTTAAAGTTATTTGGGCACGTTTTTTCCCCAGAGTTATAATTTTAAGTCATGATAAGGGGGCCAAGCTCAGACAGAAAAGTTATCACAGCTTTCCATTTTATTTTCAATCTGTATATTTTGGAGATGTAAAGTTTTCATTTTTAGATATTCTTAAAGAGCCTTGTAAAATATTTCATTGCAAATGAAGTCGGTGATCGTGAGGGTGCTGTATTATTTCTCACAAACTTTGCCAGTGAGGGCACTGTATTTTCTCACAACTTTGCCAGAGTGGACGCTGTATTTTCTCACAGACTTTGCCAGAGTGGGCGCTATATTTTCTCACAGACTTTGCCAGTGAGGGCGCTGTAGCAATATAGCAGCACTTCTTTTCAGTGAGACACCAAATAATTTACTTTTCCACCATGTTGTGAACTTAAATTTGGTGGAGATATTGTGTAATAGCAATAACATTTGCAGTCACACACCAGGTATCTTTCTTGAATGACAAAACTTGCAAAACTTCATTTTGGTTATTCTTTTACAAAAAAAAAAAACAACAGCACTTGTTTCCTATATTTATGTTAGACTTACTGAATATACTAAAACAGATCATTTACTTTAGCTAACGTTTAGAAATACAGAAAATATGGTTCACTTTTGAGGTGCAGTTGAGACTAAAGCTTACAAGACAATACACCATAGCCCAGTCATTGGCGAGATAAAAGATTTCATTATATGGCCACTTGGAGTGCTGTTTACAAGCTTGTTTGGGGACAGAAGAGAAGGCATGAAGAGAGGAGTATCATACCAGAGATAGCAAACACAAAGTTACCACTGACTGACTGTTGCACCCACTATATACTGTTTATTAGCATAATTTCATGTAATTTTTCATGCATTGCCTCACAATCAGCAGCTGGTAAAGTAAAACTTCAGAAACTGGAATATGATGTATATTTTTGCATATGTAGACATTCTGGACACTGGTCGATAACATGCTGAGATAGGATATGATATGTGGTGCCATTAAAACAGCATATGTTAATCCTGACCGTTTTGCCACTCTTTCACCATGGTTACATTGAGCTCTCAACCAATCAGAACAACTCATTATTGACATACTGTAAACCAAGGAATTTTTGCCTCAAGAAAATTTTGCAATCATCAGCTAGTTCTCAAAGAAATTAATTATTTACTCATTACCAGATTGGTGCAACGTGTCCATGTGTAGAGTACACCAATAGTCACTAGTTATTTTGCATTTTTGGTTTTCCAGCAAAATAAGTCGAATGAAGGTTTTCATGTTTGCAGTATTTTTTTTATTTTAGACTACGATGCAAAGCATCTGAAAAAATATTCCTCATTCATGATAGTAATTAGCATACAATTTGAATACCACAACAGTTTAATCCAAACACATAAATATCAATTTGCCTCAGTTCAGGCACTTTAAACAAGTTGATAAAGTCATTGTTAGTAAACATTTGAAGTTGGCACATCTTACATTCTACAAAGAACGATTATTTTCTAGTCTTAGTTACCACTGGGGGTCTCTCTCTTCCACTGTCCCACAGAGTCTGGGGCATTGCATAAGAACCGTGCACTATTGTGACAGCCTTAGTTACCACTGGGGGTCTCTCTCTTCCACTGGCCCACAGAGTCTGGGGCATTGCATAAGAACCGTGCACTATTGTAACAGCCTCTGATTGAACTAAAATTATTAGAATTTTCATTTTTGTCAATCTGTATATATTTCACAGCAATCATGGTATATACTGTTTTGAAAATCATCTTTGTTTGGAGAGTAACCAAAATACTAAGCAAGAATTGCCATAGTGTGTTTTTACTACAGAAGTCATGTTGTGGGTCAGTCTCTCCATGTGGCTATTGTGTATCAATCAATAACACTGTTCCAGAGCGTGGAAGGTGGTGGAAGAAAGATCGCCACCAGTGTCAGAGTCTGGATAACCGCAACTACTAGTTTTTGTGTGTGTAAATTAAAGGGCATTTTGATTCATTTCTAAGTTTCAATGTGCCATTAGGGAGATATTTTTTTTATTCCTTTGACCGATTTGGAAATGTACTATAGTTTCATGTAAGTTAACTTGGACTGACTGATTTTTACTGACTCTCTGTAAGTGATCACTAGTATTTTGTGTTTCTGTAAGTCTCAACTAATATTTGTGTTTTTGTTCCTGTTCACTATTTTTTGTGTTGAATACCAAGATGTTAATACTATGTATTTTTGTGAATTTCTTTTCTGTAACTTCTATTTAGATGTTTTCGAGTATTTTGATGAATTTCATTTTATACTTCATGTACTTATTGTTAAGTTTGGGATTGGGGATCAAGTTTGTCATTTTGGACAAAAAATGTTGTTGAATTATTTTGAGATGGTGACACCTTATTTTATGATATTTTTGTATAGTGTAATTTATGGTCTCCTTATTGAAAGTAAAAGTTATTTAGAGAGAAATTGAACTCTCTTGAAACCTTTTTGGTAAGTGTACTTTTTGGGCAATCTTCATCTTCATCTTCATCATCATTAGCCTATTTACAGCAATGTTGTGTTACTGTATTAGCACTCATTTCCACACATGAACCAATATATACATGTGTGTGTGTGTCTCTGCAGGTGTGTGTGTGTGTGTGTGTGTGTGTGTGTGTGTGTGTGTGTCTGCAGGTGTGTGTATGTATGTATGTATGAGTGTATGTATGTATGTATGTATGTATGTATGTATGTATGTATGTATGTATGTATGTATGTATGTATGTACGGTATGTATGTATGAGTGTATGTATGTATGTATGTATGTATGTATGTATGTATGTATGTATGTATGTATGTATGTATGTACGGTATGTATGTATGTACATATGTACAGGAGGTTGCACTCTGATTGAATTCTGAACTGATGATATGGCTCGATTTTTTGTATACCTCTATTTCCATCTTTTAGTGTCGTTTGTTTTCGATTTCCATGGAAAGGCGGCGATGACTATGTTACCTAATCGATATGAAAAATTACATTTTCATTGCATAGAAGAAAGGACACATAGTGTCTTTATACAGTCAACAACAAAGAGAGTGAATATTCAGCTGGAAGAAAAGACTAGACTTGGAAAGAAACCCCCAGAAAAATGAGTTTTATTGAATTAATCAACCACAAAGAAATCAAATCATACATCATCACTAATTATGCGCACTTCACCATGCGTCCATCACATGACCAATCACCTGTCATTAGACCATCAGTCAGTTAGTCTGAAGAAACGTCCAGAATAGGACGTGAAACTATTGCCTCTCAAAATACCAGCAAATCCAGTAGGATTGTAGAATGTCTCCATTTAATAACTTCCAATGATTGAAAATTATAAAATTAATTATAGACTATCACAAAACTAATATATATACTATAAGCACCTATAAGGATATAGGTTCCATCCATCACAGTGCTTCCAAACCATTAATTTACATGATTTATGTTTATGTTAAATGAAACAGTTCGTGATTATATGTAAATAGGTGGATATAACACAATACGACTAATACAGGTGCTATAACACATAAGCAGTACAATTTCTTATAGCATTGAGCTTTCGATCTGTCTTGTCGACAATCCTCATCAAAATGACAAATTTCATAGTTAAAATTGGCCACTAGGTGGCGGTATGATCAGCAGACGGGAATTTACCATTCTGATGAGGATCGTCGACAAGATAGACAGATTGAAAGCTCAATGCTAAAAAAAAATTTGAAAGGCTTGTGTTTTATACTCAAGTCACTTGATCTACCAAGCTGATGAACATTTTTATTCACCACATTAAGATTTAGGCAATCATCTATTAAAAACTATAAAGAATTTGGATTGCCGGGAAGATATTGTATGACCACAGGGCACTCGGGCTATTTAGTTATGTTTACGATAGCAAGCACACACACACACACACACACACACACACACACACACACACACACACACACACACACACACACACACACACACACATACAAACAAAATAAATTGATTAATTAAAAAAACAAAAACAAACAACAAATAAATAAATAATAAATAAATAAATAAATAAATACTGACAAGCATCAACAAGAGATTATCAACTACAAGAATTACTATGTTTTCCTATATGCGAAATGGCCACAATTGTACATAGCAATTCTTGCAGTTGATAATGATTTGTAATTACTTTCTTGTTGATGCTTGTCAGTATGTATGTATTTATTTGTTTGTTTGTTTGTTTGTTTGTGGTTTGACGAGTTTCTGCCATTTTAGAATGCGTCATTACGCGGTGTGTGGACTTCCACGATCCTAGAAACCAGTTCTATTTTACCTCTTTCACATATTCTTGGAAAAATATGTCAATATTATTGATATTTTATTATATTCTGAAACGTAGCTCGGGTCACACAAGTGTCTAAACTACAGGAGGTTCAAACGAAAATTCCTGTGTCTTGGTAAACCACAAGTATCGAATTGAACTTTTGTTCCAAACACAAACTTTAAAATTGTACATGAAGTGTGCAGTTGAAAATTACTTGTAGTGCAATTGACAGGTTTGTATCATCAGTGGAACAAAAGTTCAGTTCGATGGGTTATGCAAACAAATTAGAAATCAAACATTTACAGCTTGTAATAGGAAGTGTAGTCATGTTTAAAGAGTCGCCCCTTGTCATGATTGGTTATATATAGGCTACGATATTGCAACTTTGGGAATGTAACTAATTTCCAGTGCGGCCACAGGGAAAATAGTAAAAAACGACAAGGGAGTGAGCCCCCCCCCCCCCCAAAGTGCGTGCGCTGGTGTGATTGAATGTTGATCATTGAAAACATAGAGAAAAATGTGACATTATTACATAGCATAAGTTTGCAAATCACCTGAAATGACCCGTCAAAAAAAGACAATTTCAGTTGCTGTCATAGCAACTTGTGCGAACTAAAAAAAAATGTTGACACAATGTTTTTTGGAAGTGGTGTCAGGAACTTCTGCATCTGCACATGACAGCTTTTTTTCCTTGTATCCCCCTTAGACGCACTTTTTTTCTATTATAAGTTCAGATGCAAATTAGCTTTTCCTCTCTTTTTGCCGGCAATAAACTCTCATTTTCCCCATCCTCAGATACCAGAACGACAAGAACTCGATAAATAATTTTATCGTATGTACTCCTTACTTCCGGGTTCATTCGCAATGATATTTACATCTGCCCAGAAAAAAGGCACTTCCGTTCAAGTATTCATTTAAATTGTTGTAGTACTATCCTTTCCCTTTTAAATCAGCGAGATATTGCACTAAAGTAGGGGTTCATACTTTTTAATTACTCATGGTACATCAAATTTAGCAATTTTTATTTTTCTATTCGATAAACTGCACGCGTTACTTTAATGGCCGCGTAATCATTTTAACCTGGTTTCTGGTGTGTATAGTCCATCCTGCTTGCATGAACTGTGGAACTGACTGGAGGCCACTACAGTAAATTGTTACGTAGAAGTTCAAATCCAACCATTCCACGAGATTCCTTGCAGGTTATAAGCCTACATACGTCTCAAACGTGTTGTCTGTGAGATCTTCTCCCGGGAAGTTCAGGTAAAATGACTTTTTTATTCAATTTTTAGTCATACAGTCGTCAATTGCTACGCCTGTCACGAACTCTCGACACCCCTGTTCTGTTTATTATGGCTGCTCACGAAGTTAATAAATAAGTATTTGGTGTTTTTTTTTGAAAACCTTAATTTATTTAAGTTTTGTAGTAAATTAACCAGTGATTTTGGGTAAAACAATATATTTATTAAATGCTGGATTAAAAACCAGACTATCATTTTGGCGTAGAATTGGCAGATTGATATCAATTCTTATTCTCCACTCCAAATTTGTAGGGAAGAGAAAAACATTATCATGTCACCCCACTGACACTATGCAAATACACTTGTGTGACCTGCCTAGCAGCAGCGCCCAAAATTGGGAACTGTGTAACTACACCTGCAAGACTGCATTTAATGACGTGATCTATCATGTTGATCGATTTGATCTTAGAAGGTCTCCTTTTCTTTCACCCTTCGACCAGCTGCTCCACCCGAAATTTAAGGGAAAGAAAATACTCCCCATTCCAACGATTTAATAGCAGGCTTATTTTTGGAATTGTATGTACAATACATTCCTGTATTTCCTTTCATACAAACCACAAAAGTGTGTTAATCAGCGTGGATATATGCCAGATTGTGTCGTGACTAAGAGTGAACTGAGCAACTCCTGTGTATAGAAAAGGACTTTTCAACACAGCATGGCACTTCCTAGTTCCTTCTCGTACATGTACATGTTACACACAAGTATACAATAGACTCCACAATACAGATATCACACAAATAATACAAACAGAAAGGTTCAAGTTCACCGGGAAGTGAAAGCATAAATTCACTTCAGTGTCATTTTGATAATTTTGCAGTTCAAAAAACGATATGATATAAAGTACAAAGTAACGTGTATTGTATGAGTCATTGGGTATTGAAACTTAACAATAGGAAATCCATTCACACACCTCTATTATGCCACTGACAGTGCATGGTCCTGATTTCTATTGAAATGTGATTTAAACACAGTTTTTTAACTTCTAGGGGAAAATTTTATGTGTAAGACACATAGTTTACCTGAATAAATTAACAAACAAACGACAAAAGAAATGTACACATGGTTTAGTGAATAGTCTTCACTGGTAATCACTAGTAATCAGTGGTTAGGATGAGTAATTTCGATGCATTTGATTGTGACTACATCCCTTACTGAAGGTCAACCTCAAAAACTGTCTTTATTTGTAATTAAACTTGTAAGCAAACTATATATTCAATCAGATTTCTGTACACGTGTTAGCAAGGTTTGAAATTCATCAGTTACTTGATTTAGCATTATGTTGATGTATAGGTTGCGAAAATTATTTATTCATCAATGTTAATGTAAAATCACAAATTTTTGATGCAGAGAATATATGCAGTTCCTTATACCAGAAATAGAATGATGAATTTTGTCAAATCAACTAATACTCAAGTTGTACCATTCACATTGTAAATGATACCGTTAAAAATGTAAGGCTTATACTGGATGGAGGTGTTAAGCATTATAACCTCTCTTTTCCTCAAGTGTTTTCTTTTCAAAAGTCAGTTTCTTTCAGCACATCTCTCAATATATTGCTTCCCAGACAAAATAAAGTGACTGTCTGGAATTCAATAAAAACGGCTATATTTTTAAAAACTTTTAAATTAGCCAAAATGTTGACACAGGTGCAAGTAGAGGGAGTCATATAAATAGGGAACTTGCAATCCAGACTGAGCATGCTCAGACGCAAAGGACTATGGGATTATCTGTGGTTATCATAATACCTAATCTGGAGCTACTGATGAAATTAACCTCCCGCAATTGTTAGGGTAACTATGAATTGATTATTTGTAGTTACAAACAATGTATCAACACTGTTCACAATACTAAGTGATTAGTATTTATTGTCATATTTCCCATGATGCAACATGCAACATGGCAGGTTTGCAAGTTCTCTATTGCCTTCAGATTTCACCAAAGTAGGTTATTTATAATTCAACTGACAAGAATATAATGAAGGACATTTTCCCCATACCGCCCGTAGATTTTATCATGAAGATCTTGAAATGTTTGTTTCATAGTTTACCAAAGGTTTGTGTAATCAAATGAAGATTAGAGATATCAAAATGTTGAAACCCTAAAATCAGTTCAGTACATGTACTGATGTATGATGACAGAAGTAAAACTGTGAAAAAGTGATCAGTTTCAAACCCTATGAAATACATGGATCATAGTTGCCATAGTTACTATCATTTATTTGATTTTTATCATCATGATAGATTTTGCTGTGACCTATATTTTTGTAATACAATGTATGTCTGATTGTTTCCCAAGCATGCGTCCTGAACATGTTAAAGTGCCATGTCCTCTACTTATTTCTTACCACCATCTCAGAGTTGCGAAAATCAAACTCAAATACGTAATTGTAAGTTTTATGCAAAATTTCTATTAATACAGCCATCAGTCACCAAACTCTTCCTAGGTTGTTTACATTCTTTGTATTTGTCAAGACAACAAGATTAGGGTGTTTGTGATGCCATCATAAGGGGTTTTCCCATAAACCCTTGCAGGTAATCCCCAAAATTGCTGAGTACATGTCAAGTGCAATAGGGCTTCTTTACAAGATTTCAAAGTTGAGTAAGTTATCAAGGTGCTGTTTTATCACCCAAAGCACATGTAAGTTGATCATATTAATCAATACAAGTGTACTATAGGCAGAAATACTCCTGACTGGACTTTTCCTTTAATTAAGTTAATAGCAGTAATCAATACAAGTGTACTAAAGACAGAAATATTTCTAACTTGACATTTCCATTACACCAGATTAACTGACAGAAAATCAACTGTTTCCCTTTATCAATAATAAAATGTGATGATAAGTCACCTCTAGTCAGTAGTATAGGTCTTGCCAATGAAGTCTTCATGTTATATAATATTCAGTGTCTACTTGTAACATTGAAGCCAGAACATGAATTGATTGAATCTGGACAAAGTAAATCGCATTTCTATGCTGGAAGCACCGTCTGTCATGATGTATGCAAAGTCTAATTACATTCATTTGTGTACACTGTAATAATGAAAGTTGAAATATATACATACCAAGTCGCCAAGACCTATCATTGAATATTTTGTTCAGTTAGAACATCATAGAAAGCATAGGTGTGTTCTTTTAGAGTCACCATTACTTTGTAATCTAACCTTGAAACTGCCATTACTGGTACATTCATCTACATTTGTTTGTTTGTAAATTACCATGTAGAGTGTTACAGTGCCTTTATGGTTCCAGTCAATTCACTGAAATTGAATATTACTGCCTAGGTGCATCATAAAATAAGCAAACATTCACTTTCTTGGTTGACACCATAACTTCTGCTCCATGCACTTCACAAGCATTAGTTTAGGCACGTGGGAGAATAAATCAACATTCTTGTTCTATTTGGACCCTCTTGCATGAGGTAAAATGCTATTGCAGGTAGCGAGAATTCATTTCCATTCTGTTTCAATCTTGTTGAAAAAAAGCCTACTCAGGTACGAACTAGTGAAAGATTCAAGCTGCTTATGTACTCATTTACTTCTGGTGCATGGTGTGACTCAGGTTCCAGTGAGAACCCAACTTTCAAATCTAGTAAAGAAGCCCTACTGCACATGATGTGTTCAGCTGAGCTATATTGGGGTTTTCCTGCAAGGCTTTATGGGAAACATCTTGTGATGACATCATTTTTACCCATGTCTTGGTCTTGGTTCCAGAAGAGATGAAGATGGGAATAAAAATGTCATTTTATGATTCCATTCATGTTTGTAAATGAGTCATTTGAAGAATGGAATTCTAGAAGTTCATTGACCGTGTGTGAAAGTCTTATAATACTAGATATAAGTACAAGGAAATGATGTCTTCCTATCCATAACAAGTTATGTAATATGATGTAGTCATTTCAATAATACAAAAACAGTGTCAAATTTCAATGTTTACGCTATGAAGAATAAGCATCTCTCTGATAAGAATATAGCAGATTTTATTCGCATTTTGCGATTTGGCAAGCAGGCAGCGGAAACACTGTAATACTATATGCATGGTATGTACCTGGTCTGTCATACCAAAACATTTATGATAAAGCTAACAGGGGGTTCACACCTTGACTTACCAAAGCCATAAATGGAAGAGATGACCTTTGACACAAATTTGTAAACCAACATTCTTTCATGTGCATTGTTTCAGAATGTGGAAATGAAACTCAGTTACATATACAATGTATGTATTAGCATATTTGTAGTAATCATTCAGAAATCTTTGATGGTATATTGTCAAATTTATTTTCAAAGGACACTACACATTTCAAGTTATAATTTGCATAAAATTATAGGATACAATGTGTAGTCACTGAGTGTTGACTAGATAAATTCTTTGATTGATATTTACACAGACATTATATGTCCTTGAAATGCTGGGTCTTCTCGATAGTCTAAAAATACTGTATGAATTATTGATACTTTAGTATTATACACATGTACTTACAGACAATAAAGTCATTTTGTAGCTGTGTTTGGGCAAGGGAATATAATAAGCATTTTAAAAGCACAAACCATGTTATGAATAGTTTATTGTAAGAAGTGAAATTAGATGATTTAAAATTCAGTTATATTTTGATGTTGTTTATCAAAATTAGTATGACTGCCTGGACAAGTATGTATTTACTATGGTTCTACAGTTAAATGTGCTATGATCTAAACATTACATAGGTAATGGCAGCTGGCTGGTTGGTGTAGCATTTTGTCATTTTGTCAAAGGTACGTCCATCAACCATAGCTGGTAAATATTTGAAAATGGTGCTGGAGGAGATCAGTTTTGCACCTGTCTTGACTTTTTCCACAATATACAAAATGGCATAGTTTAGATCAAATACTGTGGTTTGTTTGGTTGGTCAACTGAATACATGTAGTATCAGTTCTAGTTTTCATGACAGTAGCAGAAATGAGTTTACAATAAATGATACAGTGTTGTTTATCTACATGGAGATGTAGATCAGTATTTGTCATTGTAAGGTTGTACACATTGTTGTGAAACCATGACTGTTATGTGGAATGTTGTGTTAGGCAAAGATATTTAGATAAAAGCATATATAGATAATTGTGAGGTAGAGTCACGACTTCAAAAACTGTTTATCTTTCAAAACTGTTTTATCAGCTGTGGTAGCACAGTTCAAAAACATGTTAGGTTGTTTTGATTTTAAAAAGTTGTTCTCTAAATTCTATCTAATTTATCTATTTACCAAGAGTTTTGTTTTGTTTCATTCGCAACATTCATGTATAAAGTTGAATGTAAACAGTTTAGTCTTGGACATCTGTTGTGACAATGTACATCAGATAATGACATCCTTAGCACAATAATGACTAATGTACATGTAAAAAAAGAAAGACAAAAATAAAAATGACTTTGTATATAGTAATTAGTATAACTATATATAGATATATGTATATATCATTATATGTAAATAAAACAAAGTTAATTCTTTCCTTCATATGAAATATGTACATATAAAATCAGATTCAACTGTTAGTATCTCTTGTTGTTTGGACATACACATGTACATCACTACATGTAAAGAAAATAAATACAAAAAAAATTACATGTTGCAATTATAGCATGCTATATTTTTTTGTCTCTGTGGAGTTTTATCTACATTTGTAGTGCTCCAAGTATTGCCAGGGCAAAGTAACTTACAGACAGATATGTTCTTATTTATAGCATAAATAGAGTACATGTACACTAGAATGCAGAAGATGATAACACCTACCAGTAACTTATTACTTATCATGACTATTATGGTACATGTGATATGGTATTGTGATATCGGTGACTGTTTGATGACAATGTCATGACAAATACTAAGTGTCAAGACAAAAGGATTATGGTTGTACAATATATTTTTCATGACAAAGAAATGAGCGATGTCATCACCAGTGGTTTCCCAGAAACCCTTGCAAGAAACCAAAATGGCTGAGGCTGAACACATGTCAAGTATAGCAGAGCTTCATTTACACAAGTTTTGAGCTAATTACTGAGTATTCTATCACATAATATGTAAGTTGATAGCAGTAATCAATACAAGTGTACAAAGCAGAAAATTGAGCAATATGTCTAACTGGATTTTTCTCTTAACCTTTCTAGACCTTCAACAAAACTTCATGGTGTGTGATATGGGTGTCACTCACAGTTCATCAATAATGTAGACTCTCACTTATTAAAGCCCTATTCAAAGGGACATACATGTAGACATTATCCTAGCTCCAACAAGGTTTTCTGCCCATCAACTCGTCATAAAATAATTCTGTCTTATACATTTGTATTTAGCATGTCTTGTTTGACTCCGGTACAACCACAGACATATCTTCACTTCCTGTGTAACATGTCTCAAGTATGTGTGTGTCTGATGACTGACTTTTTCCATTCCTGTACACACACCACTTATTTGGAAGACTTTGATTAATTACGTATACATCTAGGAATTAAAGTGTTCCTGCTTCATGTATGTCATCACATCACAATGAGTTGCCTGGATTACTAATACTATTAAATCTGTTTTTCTCAAAATCCTCATGCCTTGCCAAATTAGGTGTAAGTTACTTGAAACAACAACACCAGCTGTGCCCTGGTCTGCCTTTGTATTATTACATACCTACCAGAGATTACTTGCACTTTGCGTGTGCATACTAGTGATATTTTCAAATTTCACTGCAGTACAATACCGAAATTATTATTGCATACCTGCATACAAACGATATGCAAATGTATAAGTGACACATACACACACACATACACACATACTGTACATGCAAAGACGCAAGTGTACATACACACAAGACTCACTTGCAAACACACAGGAATACACACACACACACGCACGCACGCATGCACGCATTGTGTAAGCGAGACTCAAGGTTTGTTGATTTGGGGAATTACGCAAACACAAAAATTCTCATTACATTGCTGCAGGAAGGCTGTGTATACCTTTATAATCATATACATTGTAATACATACAGTTGCAGTGTTTTTGATATAGGACCAGCATGTATAACTTACCTGAGTTCAGAAAAAACAATACAAATTCACTTTCACTTCATGTGGTTATTTGCACAATCTGAGACTGAGCCCTGTGACTTCACCTTATACATTATAATATAGTAAATATCTGTTGACAACAGACACACTGAACCAGAATGGACAGTGATTTATCATGCCAGTGTGTCTAGTAATTACAATGTGCACAACAAATGTTGGCGTGGTTTAAGGTGATGAACTTTGACCTGTCAGGTGATATGTCAGAGGAAGTATGTGGATACATTGTACATCACAGGTCTGTTGTCACTTTTGTCCATGGTAAATCACAGTCGACTGGTGACCATATAAAGCACTCATCGTGATCATCCGATCAATTTTCACAAGAATATTTAAGAACCCTTACCTCTATTTAGAGTTCACTGATCCAAGGCCAGAAGGTTGATCCTCCTGTTGGAGAAACACTTCTGACATTTTAAAACTGAAAACGGTTGTCGAAGTGTTCTGAAACAGTAAGGCAATAACTGCAGTGATGTAAATCAAATCTGTCAGGTTGTAAAAGGGGCACTCAGAAATTCAAAGTGGTTTTGTCACTGCCTGTATTATTCCTTTCACTATGTTATGACATTATCATAATGTCAGCTACATTGTATTAGCCTTTTACTAATATACACTAAATGTGTATGCCATGCGATTGTCAGTCTCTACGCCATTCAATTATTGCATGAAACTGAAACTTTTTAAGTATTTGTTTCATGAGATAAAAGTGAAAACAACCAGTCTCCTCCTGAAGTACAGCCAATCAATCATAGATTTCTGTCAATTTCACAAGAAGTGTACATAATATCCAATAGATGTGTGTGTAATATTGTTTAGCTTTTAACATGCACTGATGATAAGGATGTATAATCCATTTACTCATATGTAGTCATTAACCATAAACTGTTGGTGATGTCACCAAGTGTTAAGTCATGTCACCACCTCTGTCTACTTTGGTATGCACAACTGAAATCGCAGCTGAATCACCAACTGTTCATACATATACATTTTCATTTCTTTCACAGTTCAAAGGTTAGTTATTGAGTCCCTATACATTGATCGTGGCCTGTACAGTCTGTTCATCCATCTGTAGTGATACCAGTATACATGTACAAGCTATAAATGAATACATGTACAAAGGCCACAATTTCAATCCTAGGTTCTCACATCACTGGTGTCTTATCAGTGGAACCATAATGATAACGAATGAATGAATGAATGAATGAATGAATGAATGAATGAATGAATGAATGAAATTTATTTCACCAGATAACAAAAATAAGCTACACTTTCAAAGAATCGTATGATACAAATATACAAAATGAATACATAGAATTATTCTTTTGTTTTGGACAACCCTTTTCTATTTTTCTGCCGGACAACTTTTTCCTAAATTTTCCTAACTCAGACTGGGCCTCTAAGGGAAGCCCTATCAGAATGTGTATATGCAAATACCGTGAATGTCAAGGAGATACATGTGGTACATTTCCATGTTAATGTATTGAATCTTAGTTTATATAATACCCAAGGTGTGTTGTGAGGTATGCTGTGATGTAGGTCAAAGGAGTCAAGTGTCAATAGAACTGGTATGTGTATGTGTATGTGTATGTGTATGTGTATGTGTATGTGTATGTGTATGTGTATTTGTAGTTGATATTTGCCTTCTTGTTTAGTATTGAAAGGTGAATGCTAACTCCAAACCAATATCAGTAACAGTTTAGAAATAGCTGTATACATACATGTACATGTACAAGTGTAATTACATTGTATACATACATGTACATGTTCATACATTTTGTACATATATGCATTCGTATACATATATGCACACATGATCTATACTAACATACATCCATGCATACATCCATCCAACCATGCATACGTACATATGTACGTACGTACGTACGTACGTACGTACGTACGTACGTACGTACGTATGTACATGTACATCATGCATCATATTTGTATACACACACACACACACACACACACACACACACAAACAAACAAACACAAATACAAACACACACACACACCTCTGATCTGTATTCACAGACAAATTTTGTCTGCATAAAAAAATTCCATGCTTAGCTTGGCATTACTGTACTTGCAATTGACAAATGTCTGTTAGTGTTGAGGACATATTTGACTCACAGGAATGTCTCTGTCTGCATATTTTCAGCATGAACGAATTGAAAATCAGTCTAGTCATTACTTGTCTTCTGATTATGTGGTAGTATCCGTTATTGTCTGAAAAAAGTATAAGTGGATGTTTGTTAGCGTTTTCATTCCTCTTGAAGAAGCCAAGTAACAGTAGCCCATACACTTGTCTTGGTTTTAAGCTCTCCACACCAATAGCTGAGAGAATTGTCTTGGTGGTATTATCTCCATGTTAATGCCATGCTAATGCCAGTAGGTTAAATTTAAGTTCCCTTAAGGCATAAGTTTTTTATCAGAGTAGACCTACTAAATAATTGTTAATGTATGTGGCTTGGTGTATTTCATTGCAGAGTTCTTCCTCTCTACTGTAGATGTATACCAGGCATCTGAAACTTTGCTTAAAAAAACAGGCAGTTATGAAGCTCTTGGATGGATGCCACTGATTGGCTAGCCTGGAATTCATGCGGATGGGGATTTTAACAATTAGTTTCCCCTCAAACTCAAACTCAAACTTATTTAACATCCTCTTCTGTATGGATTCCAGGCTACTGATTGGCCAATTATATTCAAAGTTCTACATCATAATACTAATATTATTGATAAAAATATAAGTAAAGAGTTTCCATTGTTTTGTGTCCAATCAGAATGAACCTTTCAAAAAAGTTCATGTTATACATCAACCAAAAACACCTGCGATTGGAGGATTATTTCGAAACTTAAATAATCTTTTTAGAGCAAAGTTTTGGTTCATTTGTCATGAGCTACATTTGTACATAGTAAAAGTACATGGCACATTGGTATTTAGATTTAGCCGTACTTGTACGTCCTAGTAGTAGTGGTGTTGATAACATAATACATCTGTGTATACTATGAATGTCAACCCTGTGATCTCAGTACATACATTAAACACTTTATTTAATTGAAGGCAGTCTTGAGTTTACATACATCCATGTACTGTCTAAGAAATATGTATACAGGGCAATGTAACCAGCCCTACATGGTAGCTATCATTTTTACACTCAAGTGAAACACTGATACATACTTGCTAACTGGTGGTCACATCTTACAGTATTTCAATTTATGACCCACTTGTGGAATTATTGTACCGCATATATATACATGTATACACCCAGTCAACAAATACTAGTAGTCTGCTTCCAGTATTGTATACAGAATCACAAGGTTGGTAACAGAGTCAGGCAAAGGTTTCAAATTATGTAGCTTAGGTACTTGGCAACAGTGTGCCCTTTAAGCCAGTTTGATGCGCCACTGACGCACACAATCTCTCTTGAGGCACCAAAATTTGGTGTTTCCCCATCTCTTATTATGTGGTGACTCACAAGAAATCCCAGTTTTTCTCATTTTGACTCACAACAACAAAATTTGGCTATCATTAGAGGGCACACTGCTTGACTATCTGATAATATAGCATACTGGCTTTGTGTAGGCAAATGACATCATCAAGCCAAGTCTCTAGGCTAGAAATTAGAATGCATGCTGTCCTGTTGCTCTAAATATGTATATTAATGAAAAGTGTGCAGATGAGCTAGCCCGGAGACATGTGGCCCTGTCTAATATCACAGGCTACAGTTGAAACCATTCTGTTGTGTTAGTCCATGATAGTGACCAAGACAAGTCTCATGTACCAGCCATAATCTAGTACATGTGGTACTCTTGGTCTGTGAAGGCATTGTATAATCAAGTAAGCAAAAGTGACGTAACTAGAAGACTTTGGCAAGAAAACGACTAAGAAATTGAATTTGTATTCAGCAGAATGAATTATCTACAATTACTTTCAAATGATTGACAGTACATGTAGTTTACTCGGAAATATAATTTGTATAATTTACTGCTTCGGTAAATTTCAAATCTACTTTATTTCTCAGACATTCAAAGTTACATATTCCAGTTTAAGATTCATCAGGAACTGCTGAAAAATGCAGTAGTTTTATTTTGTGGGTCAGCTTGCAGGTCAGTTGGTCAAAGTACAGGTCAATTTGCTGGTTGCAAAAAATATGCATAAAATGCACTTATATTCCAAGACAAACTTCACTGTACTGCACATCTGAGGCATAGCACATGTTTATTTGATGTCTAGACTTGACTGTGACTAACCTCATATTAATCTCATTATGTCTGAACCAAAGCAATTTGACTCATGATTTAGCTATGCAGTGGATGGCTTCAATCTCCAAACACCATCACATACTAGACTTACTCTATTTGAATCTAATTTTTGAAGCGACTTAGTCTAGTTCCAAACTGGTACAGTATTACCTATTAAAAACTTCATTACTTTACCAGTCTAGTCAAGGCAGTTGTTCAAGCACATATTTCTGTGTTCCTCCCACCGTGTTCATATAAACATGATGACATCATCGCATCCCCACATGATTTTAGTTTAAACAGACTGGCGACATACTCACACACACACACACACACACACACACACAAATGGATGTACAGACAGACACCACAACATGCCTATACATGTAGTACTACTGAACCCCAGTTCAGTGGTGCTAAAAAGGTAACCTTGATTCAAATTATTGCTATTTTGGTCATTGATTCATATCAAATTTAATAGTTTAGACAAGACTGGTATTATATTTTGTATTTATACAATGATAAGAAATATACAATTTTATCTACAGGTTAAATCTATTTTATGAATATGAGGCATATATTAAATACAAATACTCTGTACATGTATATGTACATTATGTATGTGTGTGTATGTACATACATGTACATTATGTATGTTTTGTATACATGTACATGCCTATGATTCATAATTGGATATCTCTAGCCATAATAATCACTTTACAATCAAATATTAAAGCGCACATGTTAACCACCTGGATTTCTCAGTCATACAAAAATATCTATTGATGTTCACAAAATTCCATACTATCTGAATAACCAGAATTCACCACAGTTGAGTTCTTTAAGTGTGAAATTAGGGTGATGTGAACTCATTATGAAATGTGAACACTTTGGTATAACAGATGGCCAGTGTACAGTTGCTATATAAAGTATAATACTAATAACTTGAAATTACCTTGTGTACCAAATGGTACAATTTGATGAAATGATTCATTCTTTACTTAAAGGGCTGGGATTAATTACATTTTAAAAATACATGTAATGGCATTCTATTTTGGACGATTGACGTTATTTTGGACCGAAGGAAATTTGATACGGAAATGAATACATGCCTCACTAGATTTCAAATGCACAGTGGTTATATGAAAATACCATGATGTCCAGTGTATGGACAATAAATGATCTAATTCTATTTTGTTAGTTCATTAGTACCAAAACTGTTTGTTTTAAATCTCAAGATCTCTTTTCACCCCATCATGAATTGAATTCAATCAAATTAAATTGAATTAAAATTTATGCCACCAGAAAATGAAAACAAAATATATATTCTTTGAAAGTAATACAAAACAGAAATCTGGCGACGGCCATCAAAATAGTTCCCAAGGAACTAATTGAAGACCATGGCCCAGATGTTCATGAAAATTAAGGCTTACATGTATTTCTGGTATGAGATATAACAACAAAAATACATCTCCTGTGAATAATGATAGAGATTATGTTGGTGGAAAATGTAATCAATATACAGAAACTCTCTCAGTGTAGCACATGAAATGAATAGAAATAAATGATTAGCATACATGTACATGCAGAAATGAAATTATAAAGGAGAGTCAAAGCCAGGGATACATGTAGTGTGTATATTAAAAATCTGCTTGCGTCTCTGACTACATGTAGTTTCACACATTGGCAAACTTTTTCAGGAAGTTTGAGTTTTATCACACTTTCCTGCAATAAAGAAATATAAAATATATACAGATTTGAACTATTCTGACAGAGTTGCTGTTGCCAGCCATATCTCATGTACTTTAAAATGCTTTATTGCCAGGTATGAAGTAAAACTGTCATTAGGCTCATTGAAATTCAGTGTATTGGACTGATGTGTTTGCTGTTTAAAGTACACATCTCAGATTGATATACAAGCTCAGAATGTTAAACAGATTTCTCTATAAACAACAATTCTGAAGTAGGACATGACATGAAGAATAAATAAGCTGGGACAGCCTCCACTTCCTGCTAATTTAAGAACACATGTTTACAATATTATACTTGAGTCTAATCCAAATTTTGTAAACTTTAATGAGACTGAGAAATGGAACTTTATAATAATCAATATGCCTAGAGCAACTTGTAAATTTATTCACAAAGCTTACACCAGAAGGTGTAATCATCTTTATATAACAATGTAGTATGTTACTTTTCTTTACTTGTTATGACTGTCCTCTTTGCACCCCTTATTTTTAAGTGCTTTATACGAGCAATTCAGTTTTGTAGTGACTAATAAGCCCGGTGGGCTGGGTGATGTGTTTGCTTTCTGATATTGTAATTGCCAATTTGTAAAATGTATATCACATGTCACTATAATAAACAACTTTTTACTTTTACTTAAGAAAGTGGGAACTATTTAAATTATATCCCTATCTCTGAAGTACCAACCAGAAACAGTCCCTGCAAGACAGTACAATCACATACATGTATTCATTCTAATTTGGTTTTGTCAAATTGATGGAATATTTATCATATTCTCTTGGTGAGCTGAGTTGAACTTAGTCCTGGTTACCCAGCCTCTTGTCACAGGGGGCTCTGCCTACAAGACCAACCCAAATGCAGATCTGGGTAAACGACATTCCAACTACCCCGCGACAGAAGTCACACAGTACATTTCTTACAAGGCCTATTTGTTATAATCAATATATATATATCAGTCACTTGAGAACTAATAATCTGTAGGGAAGGTACCCAAATCGTTCAGCCTGCAATGTTTGATGTGAAGTACTTCCCATGATGCATTGCTCCAGAGGCTACTTCCTGTGTGGGATAGTTGGAATCTCATTTCCCCAGACTCTCGTTTGAGGTGGTCTCGTAGGCAGGGCCCCCTAGTGGCAAGAGGCTGGGTAATCAAGACAAAGTTGAACCTGACCTGTGAATATCAACCTGTAGAGATACCAATATACCAAGGTATAAAGTTTCAGTAAGTTTATGGTACATGTACTACACTGACTGCATGTAGTGTTTCATGTGTTGACCTTTGGAATGTATATGTACATGTAGGACAAAAGGAATTTATTAAACAAAAAAACGGAACTTGGAGTCAAAAAATTATTTTTCTTGTTTTTAAAGGCAAAGTGCAGTGTAAGTAAGATAGGGATTATGATTTGATGGGTGGAGTCAATAAAAAGTTTGTGGGTAAGACAAATACTGTCATTTCATGTCATGTCTTTTGGTAGAATATATTTTGTTTTTGTGGTCTAGTTTTACATCATGCTAATCATGTAATCATGCTAGTCTTGATGCCAGTGTAGTTTATTTGACACTGTGTAGGACCTAGACTATGATCATGCATGTCCAGCAAGTGTTTATAAAGTACAAAATGTAGTACATGTATTATTTGTATATGTGTGTTAAATAATCCTTTACATACAGTACTAATCTTTACAGCCTAGTTATGGGTTTTGCAGACCAGAGTTGTGTAGTGGAAGGGCCCAACTATTGGAGGACCTGTAAAGCCATACTACCAAAACCAATATCTGTAAAGGTTTCATTGTGTATCCTATTTAGAATAAAATGACACAGAAACATAATTTGAATCATAAAACTACAGAAATTATTGTGAAATATTATTTTACACACAAAAATGTTAAGATAATGGGAAAAAATGACAGCGAGATCAACAAGCACCACTTGCCAAATTTGGGCAAAGTGTGCAATGCCATGACATGACAGAAAAAATTACTACACAGGTTCAATGCATGCACTCTCTCAAAGTTAATTCTTTGGCTTTGTAGTCAAATTTATCCAAATGAACTGTTACAGCTACATGTACAATTTTCTATTGATTTCCATTGGTCTAACAGACTACAACCTTATAAATTTGGTTGTCAAGATACAATGTTTGGTAGTCTATACATGTTTGCCTAAACTACTGCTAATTTGGTAGTGAAGATACAGTGTTTGGTAGTCAATACATGTATGCTAATTTCAAGTCCTGAATTGATACACATGCACATGTATGTCTATGCTAGAAGTATTTGTAAGGTACAGAGATGACATCGTGATTTATTACCTAGAACAAAGTAGAAAATGAATTATAACCTGTGAAACCCTGATGACAGACTGGTACAGTGGTAGTTTGATACCCTGTGACACTCTGATGACAGACTGGTATTTTCATACCCTGTGACACTGATGACAGACTGGTATTTTCATACCCTGTGACACTCTGGTGACAGACTGGTACTTTCATACCCAATAGATAATCATTATAATTCATCTACTGTCTAATCTGATGTACTTCATCACTTTTCTAAAATACATACTGTCATATAGTACATCTATATTGCAATTAATTGTTGGAGATGACTCATAGCACTTCACAATTGATGGGGCCTGTACATTAGAAGAGAGTTACCTTTATGCCCTCAATATATACCAAAGACTTGTGAGCTGTTAATCCTACTGAAAGTTAATAGTTTGTGTCAGGTGCAAAAATAATAATGATACATCATTTAGATTTTAGATGTTATAGACTTTCCTAGTATCTGAAAGGAGGATAGTGGACCATGGTAGCCAAATTATAGAAGAGGTTATCTTGGCAGATAAACAAACAAAAATCAAAGACAGAATGCTACGTGTATCTACATGTGTAGTCTGGAGGCTATCCATTCAGTAGTGTGGATGCCGATTATTTATACCATATAGGAACTAGACCACTTGTGTAGTGGCTTCAAAGGTCTCTGTGAAAAGAGATTCAATATCACAGATAAGATAGCCTCTAGACTAAACACTATCAAATACTTTAAAGTTTATATATGCAGTATTTATGAACCATTACTACTTCAGGCAGTATGTGTAAATCATTCATGTCTACAGTTACTGGTAAATTGAGATGATACACATGTAGATATGTCAGAAAAATCTGCATTGCATGTACATATACAACACACATATACACGTACTCGTGTATAGTAGGATAAGATTAGCCATTGTTCATTTAGGATGTATTCAATCTGAATAAAATCCGATGTACTGTACACTTGGCGATTTCTTTTTGACTGTTACGCTTTCTGTCATTTGTTCCTTTGTGAGCGCTCGTTACATACATCTGACATAACACCATTGGCGTCCCCAACCAAATCTCGTACTTATGAGTAGCCAATCAGAATCCGTCTTAATTACAATATATACACTCAACGTTCAAAATTGAAAGAAACAGAACCACCAAACAATAACGATAACATTGTTGACTGCGCTCTGAAGTACTATACCCGTATGTTTCAGTGAAATACGCGTTTTCATTCATTCATGAATTCACTCAGCGCTTTAGATTTGGTATGGGAATGCCTATGGTGTTGTGTCAGATGTATGTAATGAGTGCTCACAAAAGAACAAACGACAGTAAACGTAACAGCCAAAAAGAAATCACGCCATGTACACTACATCAGATTTTAATCAGATTGTGATGTATTCTATTCCCCAACATCCTAATACTCAATATGTACATTTGTATGTGTCTTGCTTCATACATGTGAGTTTCATACCTCACTATTCAATATACTTCTGTACAACCACTCTATAGTCTAATTCCTGACAACCGTGTTCCGATTTTACACTACGTTATCTTCATACATTACCGGAACACGGTTGTCAGGAACTAGACTACTCTGTGTACAACGTGAGACTGAAATATTTGCTGCAGGGTTTAATAGTTCTGTAATCAGTCGTGTGTTTACATGTAGCTAATGGTTAAAAGAGTATGATCAGTAATGAATCTCTCAGTGTATAGCGATTGAACTATTAGAAATTGTAAAGAAAACATTTTGAAATTTAACTATTTCTACATCAAGTCCAACAAAGGAACAAACCAAAATGATATACGAGTGTGATTCATATCAATGTAATGAAAGTTGATGGCCTCCAGCAGACATCACAATGTACTGGTTGATGTAGTGGAGCACTCGGCTACTGAATCCATTATACTGTGCATTGTAATTTTATGATTAATCACTTCATGTACATTGAGGAAAAGAAAGTGATTCACTATGCATGATGATGAGTAATACAGTAGGGTTTGCTAGGTCAAAGGTCAAGTTCAATTATTAAGCAGTGTCATCTAGGTATATGTATACAGTTTATATGATTCATTACATGAGTCATCAGGTCAAGGTCTTCAAATTCTGTTTATAAGGTCAAAGGTCAGATTTGCCACAGATAGCATAAGGTAGAGATAAGTAATAACAGGTTAGGAATTCTCTTCCTGATTGTTGGTTTGATTGTAAATGTATAATTTTTTGAGTTGTTAAGGTATGCTGATGAAGATAGATCATTAACAAGATTGATAACACCTAGCTATTATGAAAATTAAGTAAAAAGGAGGAAGGAAAAAGATATTGACAGATATACAGACAGACAGAGGTCGCAACAGACAGAAATACATGTACGGATAGATAGATATGGGGGGGGGGGATAAACAGACATACAGATAGACTGAGATTAGGGGAATCTAACAGCCATACATGTACATATACAGATACATGTATGTAGAAGTACATCTGAAAAAACAAGTTTTAACTTAAGGGAACACAGAAAAAAAAAGACTTTGAATGTATTCTGGATGATACTTTTGTCTTTATTTACTGCCTTTACATAATGTGTATTTTTTTTATATCTTTGATGATATTTATTCCGTTTATCTAATCTATAATCTTTGTGTGTGTTTATTTGCAGCCTCACAGCAGTGGTTGATTGACTTGTTACAGTGCATCTCTATGGATGACAGAGAGGACAATCCCCCAGCACCCCCTTTACGTATTGCCAGCACTATTAGACAAGACACTAAATCTTCCACCATGATAGTCGCAGGATCAAAACCCTTGCCTAGCACTCCAAATGAAGATACTATTAAGAGTAAGAAGAAGAAGAAGATGCCATGGCTACAGAACAAAAATGAGGACAAAGGTAATTTCCATGGTAACGTCAGTAACTAGGACTCGTAGAAGAGACAAATATTTTTAGTGTGGCTCAAAATGATGAAAAGTATTTATATGATTTCTTGTGAGAGAAAGGGAAACACCAAATTTTAGTGCATCACAACAAATTTCTGTCGTGAGCTTTCAATTTAAGTACTGTATCATTTAGCTACTGTCCAAATATCGATTTTGTTTGTCATGCAGTCATTCCGTCTTTAATGTAAACAAAGAGAAAAAGGAAAATTGAAGAAATAAAAATACTACAGATATGAGCATAATAAACTAATTGTAAGCGAAATGGTACAAATGAAGCACAAAGGAATAATAATACTATAAAACTACAAGAATATGACCATTTATAAAAAGAACTCTAAGGGTTGTGTATTTGCTATTGGTATTTTAACCTAGTACTACATGTACATGTTTAGGTACTAGTATTTTGTTGAACTTAACCGTTTATCTTTCAACTTTCTTAATGTTGCTCAACATCCAGGTTAAGTGGTGTTTCTGGTGTATGTGATAACAAAATCTAGGGGAGGGTATCATTTGTCATCACCACAGGACAGAGAACTATAATAACACAAAGTATCTGGGTTTTAACCACATTATAAAAAAGTCTAGTAAACCCGAATACATGTTTCTTTTATGATCAGCGCCCTCAACGGTAGGAAACAAAATCATCATACTTTTGTTTTTATCCACAGGAAAGCAAAAGCCAGAGATTTCATTGCCAACAAGCTTTGAACATACAGTTCATGTGGGCTTTGATGCTGAAACTGGTGAATTTACGGTAAGTACATGTAAACCCATGCAAATGAAGTATGGAGTATATTTTGGACAAATTAGTATATACTTCCTGTAACATTAAAGTTTTCATATTGTCTCTGCTTCACAAATCAACATTTTGATAGGTCATTCTAACCAGTGCTCAGGCCATCAAGCCTCTATGTATCAAATTCATGCCAGTGGCTACAATAATTCACCGATGGCATTCCAATATCAAAAGTCATTTACAGCAAACATTTGTTGTATATTTTATGGAGAATTAAATATTTCGGTTTAATACACATTTTCATACTGTCTTTATTCCCTACTTTTATTCACTTCAGAATTTTTAAAAATTTTGTTTCTTTCTTTTGTAGGGTATGCCAGAACAATGGGCTAGACTACTGCAAGCTTCCAACATTAGTAAATCAGAACAAAAGATGCATCCTCAGGCAGTGTTAGATGTGTTGAAATTCTACGACTCTTCCAGTAGTAAACCTAATGATGACAAATTTATGACTGTATCAAAAGCTAATCTTGTCCGTAAGTTTCATCTGTACATTTTCTGTAGTTGTACTTTGATTGGATTAACTACTGTAAACCTGGAAATTTTGGCAAAAGACTTACTACGTAAAGTTCAGATAACAGTAAAGTACGCATAGAAAGATCTAAGAATGACACACCACAATGAACCCAAAAAGGTGCCTTGAAAAATAGAATGGACATAGTTAGATAGTAGGGAATAACGTAAATAGTTTATTTATTACATTGGGTTCTAACAATCTGAGACAGAAAATAATTTCCTTCTCTCAATTGATGTTCATTACCTGAAACTTAACAAATACCAGAAGTAGACATGTATAAAACATGGATTGGATACCTGGTGTTATTGCTCTGATCAATTACTGACACTAGTTATGACTTGGTCTGAAACATTTCGTATTACTGAACAGACAAAGTTAACGCTATTTATCCTATTGTTGTAGTTGTTTGACCTTGTTTGAAACTTGTCACATTCCATATTACTGAACAAAGTTAACGCTATTTATCCTATTGTTGTAGTTGTTTGACCTTGTTTTAAACTTGTCTCATTCCATATTCCTGAACAGACAAAGTTAACGCTATTTATCCTCTTGTTGTAGTCATTTGACTTCACTGTCGTTATTATGTTGTCTTACAGCTGCAAGTTCAGACAAAGGAACTCTTCACGATACGTTCAGTAGTCATGTTGTTATATCACCTCCAGTAAGTAAGACTTCTTGAAATCATTTCCTGATATCATCACCCTCTGAATTGTCATTCATAAAACCAAGCTGGCAATTTTTTTTTTCAAAATTTGTGGAACATTTTTATACTGGAAGTGATATCACCAGTGAAATTACAAGACAGTGAGAAATGTCTTTAACTGCTTCACATTCTTTCAATACATATCTATTGATGAGAATTCTTTCGCAGTGTAGGATAGCACTATCATGCTTAGTCTTGTTGCTAAACCCCTCGGGCTATTCTGCTCACTGTGAAGGTGACTGCAGGTCACTACTGAGGTATCTGGTGTTTGCCCTCGATTGCACCTTTCAGGTGTTTGTCGTAACGGAAGAAAGCCCGAGGTCGAACAACTAGACTATCTCATGTTGTGATAAAATGAAAAACGTTATAATCTTCATATGTTTGATTTGGGGTCCATGTTTATAATATTTATATGTGTTAGTCACCTCTTGTGACTTCCTAATTTATGTTAAAAATCAATAAATCAGTAAAAAATAACTTGATCAATCATTTGATATTTTGGTTGACACCATGACTGACATACACGCCATGTACTACACTTACATTACTATGCATGTTTGAGTAAGTTGGCCTTCATTTTCTATGTTGACCCTCTAGTATGAGATAAATGCTATTAGAAGTACAAAGAATTATCAAAGTAGAACACATTATCTCCCATTATATGAGAATTTCCCAGTCTGAAGCATGTCAACATTGTCATGTCAACATTGCATATGAAAATAACAAGATAAATCGATATCTATTTTCTAGAAATCCAAACCACCAGAAGTTCCACAGATTCCTGATGAAAAAGATGAACATGAAAATGCTGCCCCACCTTCCATTCCACCAAGACCAGAACACACTAAATCAAAGGTGAGAATAGTTGTCTGGCATTCACTACCTAAAAGTTTCACACCAAAGAAATTTGACCAAAATTTATGAATTTTTTTTTAACTTTTTTAGCAAATTTCAACCCCAATTTAAGCTGAAATCAAAACTGATCGTTATCCTGTTGTATTAATTGAGACACTCTTTTTCGCTGAACTGAACTGAGGTTCAGTTGTGTTTAGGGTGAGTTCCATCTGATCATCAAAGTAAGGATGGAAGGTGAAAGAATAGTTGTAAGTTTAGGATTGATTTTGGTAGAAATATTACAACATGGGCAGCACTAAGGTTATTAACACTGAAATCTGAAACCTATTTAGACTGATAACACAAAAAGGGTAAAGGCAACAAACTATTTATTATAAAACAGATTAACTTCAAAGTGTGGGGTCAATAAATATCAATCAATGAGTTCACTTCAACACTATTCACTCTATAGTATTGGTAGCAATATTTTTAAGACACATACCAGCATGAATATCAAAATGTACCAGTGGCTTTCTCTTTCTGCTAAAGTTGAATGTTTGAGAAAAACTCAAGAAAACGTCATAGGTAGAGGTTGCTATCTTTTTCTGCTTAGAGTAGAATGTGTGAAAAATAACATGAACATCAACAGTTGTGGTAGCATCTCTTTTTTGTCAGAATCCACACTGAACACCAAATGGTAAAGGTAGCAATCTGTGTGTGGTAACATTCAATGTTTCCATGTGTAAAAGTTAGAATCCACACTGAACACCAAATGGTAAAGGTAGCAGTCTGTGTGTGGTAACATTGAATGTTCTAATGTTTCCATGTGTGGAAGTCAAAAACCACACTGAACACCAAATGGTAAAGGTAGCAATCTGTGTGTGGTATAACACTCTATGTTTTACAAAATAACACACCAAAAACACCAAATGGTGGAGGTAGCAATGTATTTTTTATGGCATAACTCTTGCCAACAAAAATCGGTAAATAAGAATAGATATTTGATACAGGTTATACAGGAGGATGAGATAGAGGAGATATTGAAACCTCCAACTATTGTACCAAGACCTGAACACACTAAATCAAGGGTGAGTTGGTCACATGTCAATCTGCAGTGTATTGCCATATTACAGGGGAACAATGTCTGTTAACATTTCCATTGTGTGTGAAATCTACCTAGGCTTGCAATTGAAAACAAATTCTGTCAATGTCTTTTTGACTGCAAGGCCATCACAGAAAATATGTAAGACGATCACACAAGATGGTCCAAAATATTTAACTTCATTGCAGTTTTTAGTCAGTACGAAAAACTATTTTGTAGCTCACCAGAATTCTAAGTCTTAGGTTTAGTAATGCCATGAAGATTAATAAATATTTAATTTAGTTCAGTCAGTTATTCTGCAAAGCCATTAGCATTCTTTGAAATAAGACATTCAAGATAATAAACTAATGATACTTGAAATATTTTCCTTGCCTAGGGCATGCATATAATCAATCTGATTAAAATCTGATGTAGAGAATATCGCTTGATTTCTGTATTTACCACTACATGTAATATTTATGATGTATTAAAATATACTATTTCTTTTTCTTGTTTCACCTCTCGACAAAATAAGATCCACAAAGTTTGATTATATTTCTAATTTGATATTCAGCAGAATTCTACTCCAAAACTTTAATTCCATTCAATTGCAAGTCTTTGTAGTGTTGTATAAATTAGTACAGAGCATGTCTTGTTGTCATGGTGTCAGTATCATCACCACAAATGATGGTTGCTAAGAGATGGCACTAGCTTTGGTGTTGTTATGGTTACCCTTCGTCTGCAAAGTGAACACTGCAATTTTTGGCATGTTATTACATCAAGGTTTTTGGTAATGATTGTGAATGGAGTTTTGTCACCAATGCTCACTTCCATCTCACTCATCTATATATTTTGGGTACCAAGTTGTTTGAGAATTGTTTTGTATGTTTTTAGTTGGATAAAGTAACTTCCATGTTGTTTAGTTAAGTGTAAATACATCAGCACATCTCATTAGAGATTTATCCATGTTAATAAATGAACACATTAAATGTAAACCAATTTCTAAAAAATGTTTATTTAAATAAAATGTATTTTGTGTGACTCTTTTCATAGTGTATTCAAGACTTCCTTCAGATCATTCCAAACCAGTTCAAATAAGTGTCATTGACACCTCATGCTGTGCTTTGAGAAGACAGTACAAGCTTGACAACATCCTGCCCACCCCACCTGTCATCCCACGAAAAAGAAATGAAAACCCATCTGTCTGGAACTCCACTAAGGCATACAATGTTTTTTGTCCAGAAACCTACATTTGAATAGTTTTGAGTGAAAATAGATAGAAAATACTTGAAGTATTTCATCATGCTAATGATCTGGCAGTGACCAGATGTGTTATTGTTACAACTACCTGTAGTCACAAAAACCAAATAAATATGTAAATAAATTAAACACTTATGTAATTGTATCTTCAATTCCTGAATGTCTATGTCTGTTGTAATCACAGAAGTTGTAAATTCTAGTAATCGCCATCAATTAGTTAACCAAATGAGATAGGTAAGGATATAGTGTTTGTACAGGTAGTGTGTTCATTTCCATTCCATCAGTAACAAACATGTCTTAACATGTGACTTGTAAACTCAGTGTTGTAACACTGCATTTAATTGGTGGATTTCTGACATATAATGCTGTATCAGCCAATCGTTCCTAATGTGTTAATTTTTTTTTTGCCATGAGTTAACTGCAGTCTAGTCAAAGCTGCCTTGACAGACTGAGCAAGTTTGCAAATCTAAGTAATGTGCACTTGTAAGTTAAATACACCCCTCACAGTTGAAGACCTCTCCAGTAAGCTGCACCTGTGTAGTACACTGGCATAATATGTACGATGATAACAGTCTTATTGGAGTGTTGGAATTTCACTTGGCAATATGTTGTTAAATTTACAGTTATATACAAGATCAGTAATAGATGTGCAGCCACAGCCAGACCCAACACCATCTAAGCCAAAGGAGAAATTTAAGAAAAAGAAAATGTCAGATGAAGAAATTTTGCAACGGTTACGTAAGTAATGATTGTAGTTTGTGTTGACAATTGTATGATTTAAAGATATGACAAGGACAACATAGTCTGTCATATTATTACCATTGTATTTCTTCCAACAATGGGAAATACAGGTAACACAAGAAGCCTTGTTTTCTAAAGACAAAGAGAAGAAATGGTGACAGCAAGTCAGTCATTTATCAAATATCATGAAATAGTTTGTAATGTCTGTACATAATACAAATACTGTCGTTCAACAGACTTTTGACCTAAACAAGGGTAAAATGATTTTTGGGTAATATAACTTCAGGGCATTTTCAGAATTAATTTGAATTGAATTATTTTTGTTATTATCAAATGACAATATATTAAAAGCAATGGCTGTGTAGAAGATATTATGGCCTGATTGATATTTTCCAACTTCTTCAATTGTTTGTTTTACAATGTCACTTTACAGGAACCATTGTCAGTGTTGGCGATCCAAAAAAGAAGTATACCAAATTTGAGAAAATTGGACAGGGAGCATCAGGAACTGTATACACCGCTATAGAGATATCAACTGGACATGAGGTATGATATTTATACATTGCTATAGATATATCAACTGGACAGGAGGTATGGTTGTCATAGTATTTAAACACCGCTATAGAGATATCACCAGGACAGGAGGTATGGTTGTCATAGTATTTATACACCGCTATAGAGATATCACCTGGACAGGAGGTATGGTTGTCATAGTATTTATACACTGTCATAGATATATCACCAGGACAGGAGGTATGGTTGTCATAGTATTTATACACCGCTATAGAGATATCACCTGGACAGGAGGTATGGTTGTCATAGTATTTATACACCGCTATAGAGATATCAACTGGACAGGAGGTATGGTTGTCATAGTATTTATACACTGTCATAGATATATCACCAGGACAGGAGGTATGGTTGTCATAGTATTTATACACTGTCATAGATATATCACCAGGACAGGAGGTATGGTTGTCATAGTATTTATACACTGTTATAGATATATCAACTGGACAGGAGGTATGGTTGTCATAGTATTTATACACTGTTATAGATATATCACCTGGACAGGAGGTATGGTTGTCATAGTATTTATACACTGTTATAGATATATCAACTGGACAGGAGGTATGGTTGTCATAGTATTTATACACTGTCATAGAGATATCTCCTGGACAGGAGGTATGGTTGTCATAGTATTTATACACTGTTATAGATATATCTCCTGGACAGGAGGTATCATTGTCCATAGTATTTATACACTGTTATAGAGATATCACCTGGACAGGAGGTATAGTTGTCATAGTATTTATACACTGTTCCTACCAATACCATCATGAGTTTATTTCGGTTTATAGATATACTTTTCATCCAACAAAAACGATATTCTGATTGCAAGTTTGCTGTCATCATAAAGCATCTAGTAGTATTACAGACTCGATTTGGGTTGGGAAAAATTACACTCACATTACCTACCAGCCGGCTACCAGATGTATAATTTATGGCCCTATACTGTATTCATGTATTCTATTTATCTGTCTAATGACATCTCTAACCATTTAACCAACCAATTAGCTAATTGTTGTAATTTGCATCTAATTAGCTTCTTTACCAGTGACCCTTTAACCTGTTTACCTGTCACCCACACTACTCTTGTCTACCTGTGTACTATTGAAAGTAAATTTTCATCGATACCGACACTTTTAATATTGCCCAAGCAATCCAGTCGGGAAAAATGCTTTCATGCTATTACCCAATGTGCCCTCTAATGATAGCCAAATTTTGTTGTTCTAGGTCAAAATGATAAAAACTGGCATTTCTTGTCAGTCACCACAAAGTAAGAAATAGGGGAACATTAAATTTTGGTGTGTCAGTGGCACGTCAGATTGGCTTAGAGGGCACACTGACTATTACCTATCAGATGTATGTTCATGGCCCTACACTAAATTCATGTGTTCTATTTGTCCAGCTAATGATAGTCTAGACACTGTCTGCTGCGTTAAATGTCAATATTCAAAGCCACAGATAGCCAATAGACTAAGCTAATAACTTCTCTCACCAATTAATGAATTTACGTAGGTGTAACAGGTTGTAATCCCTGCAAGTACTCTTAATGAGTCAACATTCAGATTATGTCATGTTGTTAAGGCTATTGAGGATACAAGACCTGATTGTGTGATTATTTTTCTAAATTTCCATTCTTTTAAAGTAATTATGCATTTCATATTTTGATTTTTTCCCCTAGGTGGCTATAAAACAGATGAATCTACAACAACAGCCAAAGAAAGAGTTGATCATCAATGAAATCCTTGTCATGAGAGAGAATAAACATGCCAATGTTGTCAATTATTTGGACAGTTATTTAGTAGGTGAAGAACTCTGGGTAAGTGATCATCCTTTCCAGTAAACACCACCCTTTAGTGATTAGAGAGTAAACATAAACAAAGTCAATACCCCCCTCTAGTGATGAGCACAGGCCAACATAACACATGTCAATTTCTTGTCAATTTACTACTTATGGAATTAACACTGCCCTCTAGTGATGAGACAAGGTGAACATTACAAATATGTCAATTCTTAGCTAAATGCTTCAGTCATTAACTTTTGAATGAACACTGCCCTCTAGTGATGAGACAAGGTTAGTAATGACACTTTTCTGGATCTCTTAGTTATTACTTTGCATTTCATTAGTTCCCCCTGGAGTACAAATTCCCAATTTAGCAGTTTCAGGTAAAGCTTTCGTTGTTTACCCCATGCCATGTAAAATGATATGTCAAGGAGAAAGATATAACTTGGAAAGTCAGTGATTTAGTAATAATGGTAGTGGTGATAACAGTATTGGTTTTGTTTGACACTTTCCCGTACACAGCTTTACAATTATTATCCATGGTATAGACCAATAATGGCACAACAAACCTCTTAGCTTTAATTCCCTAGAGCATACACTCTTACAGCTGCAACCATTTAGGCATATGGGATTAAATTCGTCTGTCATACTAAGTCCTAAATTGCACAATTGGGTTCACCAGGACATATACATGGTTCAGACATACCAAAGGTGTTTAGTCATTCAGAAACAAATGTTAGCAGTGAAGCTCAGACCAACAACTTTCATGTGAAAGTAGGACAGATTTCCGATGTGTCAACCATTCATAAGTTGTCAAGTACTCAAATTAGGACCATTCTTTATTTTTACCAGGTTGTCATGGAATTTTTAGCTGGTGGTTCATTAACTGATGTTGTCACGGAAACCTGTATGGATGAAGGACAAATAGCAGCTGTTAGTAGAGAGGTAAGGTGGTTGGATTGCCCCAGACAGGACAGTACAGCATACATGTATAGTAACACCTCATAACTTATAGCTTAGAGACGAGCCGTTGGATTCGAGTCTGAAGACCTAATGCTCAATGAAGATCCTAGATGAAACTTCAAATTTAAACAAAGCCACCCAGACGGTCATTAACATCATGTCTTTGTTAATCAATCACACAAGTCTGCCCATATCCAAAATATATATATTTGTAAGCTCAGGATGCTACTTATACACTATTTATGTCATTCTAACAATTAGGTGTTTACTCATTTTTCAGATGACACAAAATAATACAGCTAAAACGTTCAGATCTGGCCCTTTTATCAACTTATTCAAATCTAATATTATTTTGATTTGTCTGTCCACAGTGTCTACAAGCATTGGAGTTCCTTCACATTAATCATGTCATACACAGAGATATTAAAAGTGATAATATCCTACTTGGAATGGAGGGTATGGTCAAACTAAGTAAGTAATCACCACTCTCACAAAATAGCTAAAGCAAAATAATATAACACTCTATAAGACATTATCCGTCAAGCACCGCAGTAAAGAGGCTAGTGGTTTTATAATATGTAGCCACCAACATACTCTAGGCAAATCAACTACAACCTATCACAACTCACGCCTTGAATTGTACCTGCAATATTTTACTTAAAGAAACATCAGCCCCAAATATGGGCACAATCTCTTATTGACCTAGCTACTTGTTAGTTGAGATGTAATGTAGAATATAAGAGAAAATCTTTTTGCAAGACATCCATTGTAAGGTAAAAGATAAATGTTGTAGTAGACTAGTAAGTTATATACTAAGATTAAATCATATTTGGGTGAATATTTAGAATACACACATACCTTTCCTTCTTATGTGTATCACAAATAACATGTTGCAATAAAAGTTATACTGAAGTAATGCAAAGTTGTTACATGTAATGTTGCCGAAGTGTTTCACCTATTTTGTGTTAAGAACATTGTAGGAAGTTTGAACCTAGCACTGCATATGTATCCACAAGGACATAAACTCATTTGTCTGAATGATATGATCATAATTAATACTACTAACTATTTTATCATTCTCTGTTTTGCAGCTGATTTTGGTTTCTGTGCTCAGATAACTCCTGAACAGAACAAACGTACCACCATGGTAGGAACTCCATACTGGATGGCACCTGAAGTTGTTACAAGGAAACAATATGGACCTAAAGTGGATATCTGGAGTTTAGGGATTATGGCCATTGAAATGGTTGAAGGAGAACCACCTTATCTCAATGAAAATCCTTTGAGGGTGAGATACTACAAGCAATATTTTTAAAAATGGAAATAACAATGCATACCGTCAAAGAATTTTAAAACAAGTTTTTTACTGATGAATCATATCAGCAGAATATACTATAATAGCCCTGTTCCTGGTTCCAAGATGCATTGCGCGTCTTCCCATACAACTCTACGTATACTGTACGTGCAGCGGGTTTGCATGGCTAAGCAGAGGGATGGTTGTCACCTGACTGTACCCTGGGTTTATCCATTTCTGTTATTCATGGTGTTTAGTTTTCTGTATAATCACTCACAAATTTCAACATGTCTTTCTATCACTTAACAATGAAAAAGTTATTTCAAATGTAATAGAAAGTATCAGATTGTGTAGAAGATTGTACTGTTTGTTTCTTTCTGCCATGTTTTGATAACTTATGATTTAACTTGATATTTGACGTTGTCATCTACAGGCTCTGTATCTTATAGCAACCAATGGAACTCCACAGTTGCAAAATCCAGAAAGACTCAGTCCTGTTTTTAGAGATTTCTTGGCACAGTGTTTGGAAATGGATGTAGACAAAAGAGCGTCAGCTTCAGAATTACTTCACGTTAGTGTCTTTTTACATCAATACACACACACATACACATACACATACACACACACACACACGGCAAGTATGAACTTTGACCTTTTGTATCGGCATGGTGATTGGTAGATGTACAGGAATGGAAGGCTGTGAGAACAATAGACAGCTGTTCTTTTGTTTTAACACATTGACCATTGGTGGTGTTTGCCTTAAATCTCCCATCCTTCTTCAGAAAGGAAATATCATTCTCAGGTACTGCAATGGTGAGGTGATTGTCAAGGGATAAATAGGGCTACAAACTCACCTCACATATATAAATCACTATTTGACAAATGGATGTTTTTTTTAACCAATTTACAAATTTATGTCTGTAAACAATAAACAATAGAACAATGTTACATAAGTCAGCACACAAGGTTAGTCTCTCAGTTTACAAGTAAAGAGTGCAATAAAATCCCAAATTGTCCTTTGTGCAATTGACTGTGAGGGCACTTTTCTTCCTGTTTGTGTGTCCCATGGGGGTATGACCTAAATAGTGTAATAAAATCCACAATTGAAAATAGTCATTCATGTTAATGGCTCATCTTCAAGGTTCTGCCACTTTGGGCATCACACGAAAGAGTGTGTTGCAATGGCTACCCCAGTCCAATCATGCAGCTGTTTGTGTTTTTTATGAAAACTTATTATTGATAAAGCATTCATTTTGAAATATCAGCAGACAAGATTGTTTATAATATTTATGTACATCCATGTAATGATACAGTCAATATTAAAAGTTTTTAGAACCTGTGAATGTAGATATATGAAAAAGCACATCTTACAAATTAAAACTATCATTGATTCAACATATAAACGATGATTGCTAGAAGCATAACAATCATATTCTATCTTTCTCTATTATTTACAGCATCCATTCTTGAAGTGTGCAAAGCCACTGGCAAGTATTCATCCACTTATAGTAGCAGCAAAAGAGGCAGCTCAAAGGCACTGACCTACCTGAAACTTGTATGCACTCCCACTCTACCCACAATACTTTGAGGTACCCTGTTCCTGGGTGGTATAAGTCATTTATCAGTCTATGTATTAAGGCAATCATTGGTGCTTATTATAAGGAATCGTTTTTTGAAGTAGAATACTGTAACTACTAATATATCTGTTACTGAATCACGTTTCTGTGCTCCTTAAATCTCAAAATATTGATTGATATAGTTTGAAAAAAAGATTTGATGACAAAGTTGAATCATGTGTGAGTCCAATGACAGACATTATCAACTGAGACCAAATTTGATAAATACTGAGAAATGGGAATAAATTTAGTGATTTATGAAATATCTGAAACTGAATTTTGCTAGGAAAGCAAAGCAATATTTGTACTGTGATGTAATTCAATGATTTCAAAACATTGAAATATAGAATACTGGTATTCCTTCTCAGTGCTTTCCCAAGTCCTGAGAATGTTGGGTGGATGTCCAATACTGTAAACCTGGATATTTTCACTAAAGACTTATTTTTGCTTATATCACTGGAAATAAAAAAATGAAAAATTACGTAGTGCGCCAAATGCCTTCTTGTACATGCACCTGTCTGGTAATTAGTAGTCTTGGAGGACTAGCTGAAGACTATAAAATCATAACATTTTCCAGTGGTGAAAATATCTAGGTTTACTGAGGTTTAGATTTTGACAGAATACACAGCATTTGTTGTTGAATCTACAAAATACACAATGTACTTTCATCTAATTTTCTCACAAAACATAAAATTATTGCTACGTGCAGTGCAATCTGGCCCCAACCCACCTCAAGGTAATCGTCCCGTGAAAGTTCAAGAACAGACAAGATTATATAGCCATAGTATGTTGTTAAGTAAGACACTTTAAATACAAAAATAAAAAAGAGTTATTTGAAGGAAATTCTGTCCAACTCATCAGTCGTACTTCTCCTTTCGTAAAGAGATCAATATTTGATATATGCAACATAACAAGAAATACTTACTCCTTGTATGTTCAAGTAATAGGTATAGATCATCACTGTATGCAAATTGTTTTCCATATTTGGTAACTGCCATCTCCTCTCAGCCAACTAGATTACAGGTAAAATCAAGGCAGAACAGGATTGGTCTGCACTGTCATGTGACATGTAAATTCTATTTTGCCATATTTGGAAACTGTCAGCTCATAGCAGCCAATCAGATAACAAAAGATACTGATAGCAGTGCAGGATTGGTTAGTATTGTCATGTGACTCCCCTCGCTTAGTTATAAATGGTAACTTTTGATTAAGTATAAAACTATTTACTTATATTACTTTTGCGTGTAGAAATTTTGCAGCAGTTTGTCACACATAGGTGTACATTTTTATCAGGTTGTCAACAGTATTATATTCATAATATTACATAACGCAAATGTGCTGTACAATTTAAATTAAACTTTGAAAAAAAAAACTGCTTACAAACTGACTTTCAAGTGATTCAGTTTTCATTGAAAACAATGATTTGCTGCTTTTGTTTGAACTGTTTATTCTCTCAATCGGAGAACTTACGCATTTATGCAGAAAAGCTTTGGATGAAAAATGCATCATAGATGATTGTTTGCAAAGAGGTAACAGAAAAATTAGGGAAACAAAATTAGTGAAAATAGCTCCCAAGTGAGAGAGAAAACAGATATACACACTTCATATGAATCGTGTAGTATTTGTGTGTTACTTCTTTTTTATGTAAAAATGTCCATGAAGTTTTTCAGAACTGATAATATAGATACAAAGTAGCTAAAATATTGTGACTTGTTGCAGTGGAAAGTTGAAATTCAGTACTCGATATGCCGGATTGTGAATGTGAAATTTTGAGAATGGCTTTCATATCTTGCTGTATGAGAGTCTTTTAATGACTCTCCAGAACCCAAAGTTAATGATCATGTGTTTATTTCCTGGAGTGGTGTCCCTCTTTAACATTGTTTATTGAATATACATGTCTACTTTGAAATGCAAATATTGCCAATGATTTATCAGCATCTGAACAAACACTAGTAAAACAAACAAACAAACAAACAAAGTTGTACTGCACCTTTTGCTTATTTTGTAAGAACTTTTACGTACAAGCTGTGTCATATTATTATATAAGGTATTTTTTGTAGCTTTATTATTCGTAAATGCCATGTAACAGATGGCACCAGAATTAGGACCAATCTGTGTCTGTAAATATCTGCATGGCTGAATCGGTGTCTGTAAATATCTAGCTGATGGATCGTAAAGAGAAATAGAAAGTTTTGAAAATATTTCTAAACATGGAACAGAATCAAACTGTTTTGCAAAGGTTTTGAAAAACGTGGTGTGAGAAATGTGGTAGGACTTTGGTTCCTTGTACCATCACTTTTTGGGGCACCCTGGTAAAATAACGTAGGAATTGATGGTAGATTTTACCTGTGTGTTTGCATTACTCTTACCAAAAATACTATATTAGTGTTTTAACTCAAATAGTGGAGTAAAGAAAACACAGCATCTGTGTTCAAATAGTGTATTCAGAGTTTAAATTGATACTGAATTGACAATAGTGTTTGAAAAAGTACGCCATAACTCAGAACTCAGTAAGGTACTGTAATTATTTGTATACACCATTTTTACACTTTGCCATTTAATCGTAAAAACTGCTTGCATCTTTTTAAAAATTGTGATACATAATAGCAGACTAGTCATCTTGAAGCTAACACATACCTAATTTAATAAAACTATTATAGTGTAATTACACTCACTATTGGGTGATGTTTCTGATACTTACCCTAAGGGGTCTTTTTAGTGTTTTACACTACTTTGATTACAGAGTTATTACCCCCACGTAAACCAGGGCACTGTTATCACCCACTTTTGCAATCTATCTTAGTTTGCCGATAACATACTTTCCATAGTTGTATATCAACAATAATTTAGTTTGTGTCTATCTTAGTTTGCCGATAGCATACTTTCCATAGTAATATTCCTTCTGCAGTTTGGTGGACCCATCAAACTATAGTAACATACATGTACCCAAACTAGAAGATTAAAGTGGTCATATGGATGAGGATTTGATATTTTTGGGGGACTTTTGATTTATAAAATAATTTTATCATGGCTTCCTATTTGAAAAATCAATGTGAAGCAACATATACCAAGTCTGTGTTTGTAACTCATTACATTACAAAAGCATAATAAACATGTAAAATGTTTGTTATTGTATGTACAATAAACTTTTTACACATTTATTTATTTATTTTTTGCAATGTATTGAGTTATAAACACAGACTTGGTATATGTTGTTTCACATTATTTTTTTCAAATAGGAAGCCATGATAAAATTGTTTTATAAATTAAAAATCCAAAATAAATATCCAGTCCTCTTTTACAAGAGTTTATTTTATAGCTAACCACTTAAGGTCCACTATATTGCAGTGTTTGGCAAGTGTTTCATAAAAACTATAAAATCTTTTTGATGAATAATAAAGTTTACATTACAGTGACTGCCAAAATCATATAATTACATTACATTGAATTATTACATTGTTCAGAGCAGGTACACATAGTTTCAGGATGAAGTTATCAGTATGAACATTAAAAATTGTCTGTTGTCTTTTCAGACTTACTACTTACCTTAGACAGCACATACACTACCATATATCATCATGTATATATGGAGAACTTTGTCTTACAAGCAGAACTTTTTTTATACAGTAAAATGTGTTTTCGGTGTGCACAAATTGAGATAATTAGAGTGAGCCTGTAAAAAGTTCATTATTCTGTGTTTTGAAAGTGTTTAATCTTCAACTCATGTTTGTCAACTGTTTGATTTTGTTGTGTCAGTTTCGTTCATTTGCTGCATATATGTGTTTGTCAGAGATTTGAAGGATATAGCATAGAAATTTTATGAGTAATTCACATAGAACTTAAAATCACAGTCCATTTATTACATAGCAAGACTGTGTTTCTTTCAGGATACTTTGGGAGACTGGTATGTTCCTTGTAAATGATCTGCCATAGAATCAGAAGTATGTTAACACTTCTGTGCATGCCAAGATCTATAACAAGACTTCCTTTTGAATCATTCTAGACACACTGTCACTTCCAATATGGAGTCCATGCTGAAATCAGCCAATCAGCTTCCAACAACTAATACGTCATGCACATTTATGCAGACCTTAAACTTTGCTTCTTAGCTATCTCAAACTGGTGAATGAACATTAAGAATTATGTGTGACGAATAATAAAGACAATGTAACTGGTATATAAGTTTTAGATTATTGGACTTTTGTATGCAAATTTCATAATTGTGGCCGTATACCAAATTTTATATCTATTTTTGCAGAAACCCCAGCATGCTACGTATTATGTATGATAGTATAGTATATAGAATATAGACAGTTAGAAATAACTATGATAAGTTAGTTTAGAGGACAGACAAGATCTCTACAGTAGCTTTATTATCTTGAAATAATCACAGAATAAAGAAACTTGTCAATAGGAAGAATGTTTTCGTCTGTGTCTTTATTATAGCGTAGGTACGCACATACAGACAGACAATTACATACATGCACACATATACATACGTACACATTACATACATACATAAATAAATATGTATGTACACACACATATATGCAAGAAATACATTAGAAATTTGCTTATCAAATAATGATAAACACATTTACTGTGACTAACAGTAACAAGATTTTTTATCTTTAGGCCTAAACAAAGAAATGGTGTGGTTCCGATTACGCTCAATTTTAGAATAGGTGGGGTAGGTAGGGTCGACAGTGAAAAAAATAGGTGCCACGGTTCGGGTAACCAGAACCAAACCATTTTCTTTTCTAGGCTTTAGCATCCAAAGTGAATGAGAAAGAACTGGAATATTAATGTTGATAACAAAGTTGATCAAAATTCAGTTCATTGATAAAGACCATCCCAAGGTTCACACTCACAAATCAACTATGAGCTATTTAATAAACTAACATCTTTTTCACCACATAACTTTGGCAGGGATGTTGGTTTATGAATAATTACACCAAATATGTGTTAACTCCACAAAAACGTGCGTGAGGGTTTCCGTCCTAAGCCTATGGTTCATTGTGATTGGTTAGAAACAGTGGCAAAAGAGACACTAGTCTTGCTGCTGCCAGACTCGTGTGAATACCGTCCCTCAGCTTTGTAAGGCCGCGAGAAGTGAGGGGTGAGTTGTGAGGACAGCCCCCTAGTCGAGACGGACAAGTCCCTCACTTCTCGCGGCTTCGCCGCTTGGGGCGCACTTCGCCTTACAAAGAGACGATAGTCGCTAGTCTAGAGAGACTAAAGAGACACCTGTTGCCGCCATACAGTATAGATATGTATGATTTCCGATCCTTTGAACCATTTTTGAGGTCTCCTCCACATAAACCCCAAAATAGTCACACATTATTTTGAAATTAAATAGTTAAAAAGTTAACAATACAGAGTTGTGCGTTATACGATAGCATATACGTCAAGATAATTCAGTATTTTAATTGTGTCTAAAAACGTATAATTCACAAATGAGACAAGAGGAAGTTAAACAATTTTAATAGTAAATGGACATGATAAACACCAAATATATACAAATATTGTACCTTTGTACTTTATACGACAGTTGAAAATAAGCTTTCAGCTGACCATAGACCCTACACGAGGGTCTATGAGATGACGAAGAGAGACACAAATTAAAACTTTTTTGCAACATGTTGATATAAGCACAGACAAGTTGTCTGTGATACAAACTACTGTATGGTCGGACGTTAATCTTACTTATGTAAAGTACTCCGGCGTTTCCACAGTCACTTGTAAGCTAATATTCTATTCCAGGGTTATAATATTCTATTCTAGGATAATCACAATACAGAATAGTGACGTCATTAGGTATTTACCAATACTCAAAAAATACCGTCAGCGATGGGGCTTCCATGATCTTGCTGTTTACATTTTGGGGGCTTTCAGTGTTGACGCCATCTTTAACAGGATGGTTAGATTCGTACAACAGATGATGTAATTGTTTTAGTTTGTCTTTCTAAGTAAGCTGCTTTCTGCAGTAATAAGTTCAGTCGAACTTAATGGCCTTGTAAAATACCATGCTGCGTTGTTTTGCTTCTTCGGGTGTGTAAATTGGGTGATAGTCAAGATGTTTGCGAGCACCGCTGTAGTTGAAGTAGTGGTCGTGTTTCATGTAGTACAGCGATCCTCTGGTAAAAGGGATTTTGATTCTTTTAATGGGCGACAACAGAAAACAAAATATTTCAAGAAACAAAGCGACCAGGTACATCACCCAGAATGGAATGGAGTAGTTGGAAACTTTGTGCCCTCGTGCTTCTATAAATGGTTTGCAGAAATCGAAAACGTTCTGTGGTGGTGTGTCGTCCATTATGAAAAACGCTTTGCCATCTACCGATGTTGCATCAACGTCCTCCCCTAGTATATCTTGTCTGACGACAGCCTTTAATTTTCGCATCGCCAAAAGGTGTGCCCAGGCCACGTTCCCAGCGTATGCTTCTTGGAACACGGCTTGTGGATCCCCAAATCGTACCATAATGCCCTTGTTATCATGAGCGCTTCGGATACCCGCTGTAACTCCATGTTGGTCGCCTTCTCCGTATATTGGGCAAGGACGCAAAGCAATTGTTCTTAAAAAGCCCCCATTTCGTAATGTGGCCTTATTTGCATCTAGTACCACTTTTTCTCCCTCGTATTTCGTTTTAGCATAGTAGTATAAGAATTTGTTGGGGGTCTTCGCAGTTGCATCGTTGACATTTCGAATGGGCTCAAAACCAACTGCCACATCTTGAGAACTTGTTTGTACTAAGATGTTGATGTTATTACTGATGCAGGCCCTTACCATATTTTCAACGACTTTAACATTTACGGCGTACATCTTCGTTCTGTCTTGTGCTGTACCAACATCTACGTAGGCAGCTGTGTTGAAGATAACGTCGACATTTGTATTTTTACAAATTCTGTCGATGTTTTCAAACTTGGTAAGATCGCATTGATAATGACGAAGCTTGGCGTTCTTTGTTTCGGGTTCAAGTCCAGCGATCCATTTAAACGGCTGTACGTCCACGGTGATTATTTCAGAAACATCATCACACTTCGTTAACAGTAGTCGAACGATGTGCTGCCCAAGAAATCCGGCCCCACCTGTCACTATGACAGCATCACCACTTTGAAGGGATGGTCGCTCCATCTCGGTGTACGCTGAGCTCATCTAGGAACGAATCTTGAAATGATATCGAGGAAAGACAGTCTGGAATGCACAAAACAGTGGTTACATATATACAATGTGTAATTTGTTTTGCAGGAATCGCCATGTGAACACGATACACACAAAGTGACAATGTCGGTCACGTTCACCTCCTAACATGTGTTTCACCTTGCCATAGTGAAGTCCCCGTTCATGTCTGCCTCTGTACACGTGAGATTCACCTTTGTATTTCTTTCCTTTCTAGTTTCTTAAAGTGTTGATCAACCTCCCTCCCCTCTGTCTGTCTGTCTGTCTGTCTGTCTGTCTGTCTGTCTGTCTGTCTGTCTGTCTGTCTGTCTGTCTGTCTGTCTGTCTGTCTGTCTGTCTGTCTGTCTGTCTGTCTGTCTGTCTCTCTCTCTCTCTCTCCGTCTGTACATGTTTTTTTTTATCAACAAGAAATATTACGTGTCATACTAATAGTAATGTTAGAAATATATGTAACGGAAAGTTGTACAGGCCAAAAAGTGTTACTCTTTTGTGTGGTCTTTGTTTTTGTATTTTTATGTGCCCTTGGACCCCCCCCCCCCCATGCTGGAGAAACTGACCAGTCCCTGGGTTTGACTGTCAACTGGGATGGAATAATATAAGACAATAGTAGACTGCATGAAGACGTTTATCATATCGGGCAAAGAGCAGTTGGAAGTTGACAAGATTTATATGTACCTTGTATGCTATAACATCGCATCGTATTCAAACAACATGCACGCAAGTACAGCTACGTGATTAGAACTATTAAACTACAGTCATTCCCCCCCCCACACACACACACACCGATAAAAAATAAAATACTTTGAAAAATTTTTTTGTTAATTTTCTATTTTCGATTAATAAACCTTATTTAACCTTGAAAAAAAGCCTGGTTAAATTTTTTTAAAAAGAAGTCTCCACGCAACCACGTGTATTAACAAATAAACAAAAAATAATGATATCTAGTGAAAATTATATATATATAATTTTTTTATTATCACGTGACATGCAATTCACGTGTCACCAACCACCCGTCACTAGATATCAATCGTCGTGTTAGATTGTGTTATTTTCAGATTTAACAAATCGATGTTCATTTGACGAATATTTCCTAATTTGAATATATGATTTAGAGTTGATATATTATCGGAAAATGTGTTGATACATTACCGGACTATCGGACAAAACATGGCGGGGAAGGGCTTGTTGCAATTATCGATTCTAATTAATTATATACCAGTACATTATAATTGGTAAGTTTTAAGTACAATGTCAGCTTAATATTACATTACTGGTTACTACATTACTGGTTACTACATTATCAGTGTAACACGATCTTGCTTTTGCACTTGAAAACTACTTACTAGAAAATCGAATTTAACGGTTGAAACAAATAAATGCATAATAATAATAATAATAATAATAATAATAATAATAATAATAATAATAATAATAATAATAATAATAATAATAATAATGGTGGGTTCTTATATAGCGCTTTCCCACTCCGTGCTCAAAGCGCTTTACAATTATTACCCCTGGCTCGGATCAGAATAGCACAACAGCCCTTTAGTCTTCCTCAACTCCCCGGGGAGCATACAATCCATTGCAGCCATTCAAGCGCATAGGATTAAAGCCTTCACATACATCCTACCAGGTCCCCCAGTTATACAGCTGAGTTGACTGAGGCACAGTCGTGGTTCAAAACTTGCCCAAGGACTTTACAGCAGGGGCTCGAACTTGCAACCTGTAGATTCCAAGCCGGTCACGCTAGCCCATCATGACTCCAACTTGTTGACTCATGTATCAACTAATCTTAGATAACTCAATCTCTGGACAAGCTTATGGCGAGCATTGACCTGTTTTAACCCTTGTTCTGAGTCTAAACCAGTGTTTGCATTAAATTCATTCCATTGTCTGTTGAAGTGTTCGATAAATCAAACTATATCACGCGTCACTTCACCACGCGTGCTGCTGTGAGTCATGGGTTCATTGCATGAACTGTTTTATGCAACCAGTACTAGGTAGGAACCAATCAGTAACTGGACATTGTATACTTCAAAGTGGCCATATAATAATTATAACATGATAATAATTTGGGGTTCTTATATAGCGCTTTCCCACTCCGTGCTCAAAGCGCTTTACAATTATTACCACTGGCTCGGATCAGAACGGCACAACGGCCCTTTAGTCTTCCTCAACTCCCCGGGGAGCATACAATCCATCGCAGCCCATTTAAGCGCATAGGATGAAAGCCTTCACATTGAAACCTACATCCTACCAGGTCCGTGGTTCAAATCTTGCCCAAGGACTTTAGCCACTCAGAAACAAACAGCAGGCAGCAACGGGGCTAGAACCTGCAACCTGCAGATTCCAAGCCGGTCACACCCATCATGACTCCACAAATTGGGTATTATTTTTGTTTTTTTTTGTTTATAAGACAACTTTTTAGACTTGAAAAAACAACAACATAAAGCAACATACATGTATTATACTAAATCTTTTGTTTGTAACTCAAGAAATTACAAAACATTAACACACTTTCACAATATTTGTTATTGTACGTACGACAACAAACTTTTTACACACTTTAAAAAAAACAGTTTGTAATTTATTGAGTTACAAACAACGATTTGGTCGAAATATAGTAGAATTGTCTAAAGAAATAAAAATCCAAAATACACATTTGTCATCCATATGGCCACTTCAAGACATCAAGGTCGCAATTGGATTTAGTTTTCATATCACGAAAGAACTTAATGAAAAAAACCCATACCGTATAAAGAAAGACATGTATAATGTATATATATATATGTGTGTGTGTGTGTGTGTGTGTGTGTGTGTGTGTGTGTGTGTGTGTGTGTGTGTGTGTGTGTGTGTGTGTGTGGTCTGTCTGTCTGTGTGTCTGTCTGTTGTCTGTCTCTGTGCGTATGTATGTATATATATATGTATGTATGTATGTATGTATGTATGTATGTATGTATGTATGTATGTGTTTGCATTTATATTTTAAAAATATTTCTGCGCTGCAAGCATACATTTATCCATCAAATACTACACCCGTGTTTACCCTTGTATCCCCTCCACCCACGTCACATTTCGTGTCTTTATATTCATAATTTGTACAAGTATTGTCAAATTGATTGCTATATATTGTATTCTATTGTATTCTATTGTTCTCAGTGTTCACGCATTAACAGCATGATACAACAATCGATCCACGTACTGGAATCTTCCCAAGTAGCCTAACTGTACTACACGCGTACAGTGCATGAAGTATATGGAGGACGGGTAGCGAGGGCATGAACAGAGTTAGGGGTCGGTCATTTTCTTCAGCCCTGGAGAGGTCACCCTATTTTTGATATTGAAAGTGTGTGTGTGTGTGTGTGGGGGGGGGGGGTGGTCCTTGTGTTTTGGGAAAAAATGACGGGGGGAGGGATGGTTATTGTGTTTTGGATTGTGATGGAAGAACACTTCATTCTTACAATGGCATGATTGAACTTTGGTATCCACATTTCTTACCTACGTTGCCAGAGTCAATCTAGGGGGTCACACAACCAGGAATGTTTTGAGTACACGTGTCAGAGTCAATCCAGGGGTCACATAACTAGCAATGTATTGGACGGTACGTAGGCGTGCAGAGTCAATCGTGAGGTCACACAACCAGGAATGTATTGGACGGTACACTTGTCAGAGTGAATCCAGGGATCACCACAGTTAGGCCTTAACTTGTAAAGTAGTTTACTTCACACTCAGACCACTATAAAGTGGTCTGAGCTTCACACAACAATAGTTAATTTACATATCGATATTTTCGCTTGCAATCTATAAATTAAAAAGAGTTACTACAACTTTCCTATTATTTTGCAGGGGTTGTAAAAATACTTAGTAACGGAGCTTCAACTACACCGGCGATCCTGTTTACTTTATTCTTTTCGGATATTCCTCCGATCAATATCATGGTTGTCGATGTTTCAGTACATAAACTTCTAAGGAGCGAGATCAAAAGTTAAAAATGGATAAAAATCTAAATTCTTATACTTAGGCCTCAGGACCCCCCCCCCCCTCCCTTCTAATAAAATTGGCCAAATTGAAAATTGCTTCAAAATTTCAAGTCAGTATATAGTAGTATCGTGAATATAAAGCCTGTCCTGTATGTAGTGAGTAAAGAATAGTTCTTTTGTTGACACTTTACTTTATTTTAGTGCCATGCATTTTCTATAGCAAAAATTCTTCCATTCTCAATTTGACATTTTCAAAAGGACTATTTGTATTTAGGGGTACAAAACATCCATTAAAAGTTCAATCGATTTTGTAGGATGAGAACTAAAATCATGGCTCAACCTCCACCCCCAAGGTAAAAGAATTTAGTTTTTTTTATCCTACATTGAACTATTGATCTCACCCCTAAAGCGCTAGCAGAACTCTAATTGCTGTTGTACAATCATCATAACGTCTGTACTGTATGACTATACAACGACTTGACTAGTAAGATAAAATGCATCATTGTATATGCTTGCACACTATCAGTAACGCTGTACTTAAAGTTGTATGTACAACCGCCGACATCAGACCTTCGACGAATGGAACCTGCTACAAACAGGTAAAGTAAACAAGTGAATTGGGTTAATAACTCTTGGCACAGCATTTTGAAAATACAGAGAGACAATTATTACATTCAATCATTTGAAAAGAACAGTTGTATGGCATCTTTACATTATATTAGTTTATGTTCACAAGCAAGTTAGAAATTCCCAACAAGGTAATTCGTGTACATTATAAAGAAGCCATACAACTGTTCTTATCAAACCATGAAATGTAATACTTGTCTCTGTACTTCCAACATGCTATGCCAAGTTTTATTAATCCAATTCTGTTGTTTTTCTTTTTTTTGTACCAGGTTCCGTTTGTCAGAGGTCTGATGTCTGTGGTTGTAATTTGTAACAAGACACCTTGTGTGAGATGTCTAGTTTTGTAGTAACTTCTGCAGTGTGTAAACAATTCATCCCAGTATTCTAGTTTCGTATTTGTACAATGTTCGAACGTAACTTGAAACGTATTTTTGTTCTGTTAAAGTAAGTGACACTAGAGCAGACATTTTTTTTGAAAAAAGGCCAATACATCGAAGTACAACAAAAACAGTGAAAAGTCGTTGTGGAAACAGGATCCCATTTTACTTGTACATAGACCAGTTAAGAGCCCTTGGTGGTAAGGTGTGAGATCAACAGTTCAAAGTAGAATAAAAAACACTAAATTCCGAGGCTTTTTAGTTAGGCCTCAGACCCCTATCCCCACCCTTTCCAAAATTGAAAATTGTTTCAGACAGCACAATCGTGTGTATAGTAGCAATAGTGAAGGAAAAAATACATTTGTGATTTTCAGGGAAATTTTGTCCTTGATGCAAAGTGCTACCTCAATAGTCGATTTTCCGGTTCTCCCAGCATGCAAAGTCTACACCTCAAGGTTTCAATACTAGGTTTACTTAGTTAATGGTGTTACGCATATATCACTTTCACAGTCAGTGCCTCACTTATGTTGGGCTAGGGAGCAAAAATGGAAAATTCCCTAACAGTTTTTAAAGTGAAATGTGGAGTCATGATGGGTGAATGGCTAGCGTGACCGGCTTGGAATCTACAGGTTGCAGGTTCGAGCCCCGTCGCTGCCTGCTGTTTGTTTCTGAGTGGCTAAAGTCCTTGGGCAAGATTTGAACCACGAATGTGCCTCAGTCAACCCAGCTGTATAACTGGGGACCTGGTAGGATGGAGGTTGCAATGTGAAGGTTTTAATCCTATGCGCTTAAATGGCAGCAATGGATTGTATGCTCCCTGGGGAGTTGAGGAAGACTAAAGGGTCGTTGTTTTCCGAGCCAGGGGTAATAATTGTAAAGCGCTTTGAGCACGGAGTAAGAAAGAAACCAACATTATTATTATTATAAGTATTCCTCGAAGGTAGTTCAGAAAATAAGTTGATAATAACTTTAACTTTTAAATTTAAAGTATCATTTGTTCCCCCTTTTCAGTATGAAGAGGTTAATTTGTGTTTCTAGCACTGCATGTTACGGACACTACATGTTACGGACACTAATGTTACGGACACTACATGTTACGGACACAGCATGTTACGGACACTACATGTTACGGACACTGCATGTTACGGACACTACACGTTGCAGACATTACTCCATCCCATCAGAGTCTAGGGGATACATACTACATTGTAGTTTCTATAATACATAAAACGTATACACTTTTGTACAATGAGCACCCTTAGTTCCTTAACTAGGCTTATCACACCAAAGCGACCTTACTATAGCTGCAATAGTACTAGTATTGCTATTATATACACACGACAACGTTACGGACACTGCCATTTTTGTGTGACTCACTTTTTAAGACTCTCGATAGTGTTCCTTCTTTATATCTCCAAGCTTCAAAACTTGTTACGTTGTATTAACTTATTTTGATGTATATAAAAATGTAGTCGTAATCTCTCATAAAATAAAATGATCTGTGACGTCATAACACATTATGGTGAGTATAAACATAAAACTAATAACGACAGGCCTACCAATTAGGAACTCTGATATCGAAGAAAAAACTTGAGCTAAAATCCTCTTTTATGTGAATAACAAGTAAACACATAGAAAATCGTTCTGTCGATGAATTATGGAGCTATAATTATATTGCCGCAAAAATTATAGTTCTGGGTTATTAAACCCATGTATTTGAGTCCACCAAATAGCGTTCAAGAAAGAGAACATTTTTGGACCTTTTTGTAAGCTGAACAGGTGTTGTGGTATGAAAACGAGGTCGACACTTCCATGTCTTGCAGAAATAGATATTCTAATAACGAGGGGGGGGGGGCGCTAAATACAATGTCATTTAATTGAAATAATAATGCAACAAAGGGAATGACGTATCAATGACAATATATTGTTTTTCACGCGCCAAAGTATTAATGCTATTAAATGTGAACTTGACCTTTACGATGGAATCAATGTCAAGATCATTATTCGCATTAGGGCTATAACAATTCAGGCTATAACAGTGCAAGTACATCACGATCGTGACATGACCCTGAGTCGCAATGACCAATATCACATTGTCAGGTTTGAAACTAATTTGTACTTAACACCAAGTAGACACTTTAGTGTTTGATTCTCATCTAAAATAAACAAAATCTGTACTCTAGTCAATTATAAAGTAACTCTCCATACTTATAGTAAAACAACTATAGTCTTGTTATATATAAGAATTCACTTGGATGACATCAAATCACTTACCTTTGCTATTATTAATTGGAAAGGTGCAGGACTTATGATATTCGTCTTCACCACAGTTGAGAACTCATCTGTACTGTACCTTGCAGGTCGGAGGAATGTATTGAAGTGGTAGGCCTACAAAGTGGTACATAGTGTTACGGCTCCCATTGTTCGGCTCAAACGTATTAGCGTCATCTATTCTTATCAGGCCTTGGTCCACCGTCGTAAAGTAATTGTGTGGCAGGGCCACGCGTTTTACGCCTGATGTCTGGGTGTACGTACATGCGCATAAAGGGACTTTGAAAAGTAAAAACTCTCTACAAATGCCCAATAATATTCACAATATATAAATATATATATATACATATATGCAGCTACCTAACCCCCCCCCACACACACACATCCACACACACACACACACACATACTCACTCACGCATTCACATACATACATACATACATACATACATACATACATACATACATACATACATACATACATACATACATACATACATACATACATACATACATATACATACATGTACATACAGACAGAGACAGACAGACAGACAGACAGAGACAGACAGACAGACAGACAGACAGACAGACAGACATACATACATACAGACAGACAGACAGACAGACAGACAGACAGACATACATACATACATACATACATACATACATACATACATACAGACATTCACACATACACACATACACACATACATACATACATACATACATACATACATACAGACATTCACACATACACACATACACACATACATACATACATACATACATACATACATACAGACAGACAGACAGACAGACATTCATACATACATACATACATACATACATACATACATACATACATACATACATACATACATACATACATACATCTTAAATGGCACACTTTTATGTGCAAATATTTGGTAGATGAGTAAAATTGGATGAAAAAATATATGGGCATGCCGTGTTTGAGACAAGACAATTAAACTTGGCAAACGCGGGTAAAAAACTGCAAATAGAGACAGTTTGGTTTTACTTTAACTGAGGTGACATGAATGGAACTGATTATATTTGAAATTGTATGAATCACAAATGATCATGATTTACAAGGGAATTTTAGATTTACTGGATAACCATTCAAAATGAACACACAAAAATAAAATTAGAAAAAAAGTAAGTTATGATAACCAGCATTCAAATTTACTGATATGCCACTTTTTAGGGATTTCGTGAATTTATATTGTAAATGACAACAACAACAACAACAACAACAACAACAACACCACCACCACCACCACCACCACCACCACCACCACCACCACCACCACCACAACAACAACAACAACAACAACAACAACAACAACAACAACAACAACAATAATAACATAATGAAAATCTATGATGCGCCTTTTCTCCTGACAGCTCAAGGCACTCACAAATGATAGTACAATGTACATTTTTTTAAAAGGAACTTATATTGGTGAATGACCTCCGGGTTTAACAATATATTAATGGCGTTTCTATGGTTTCACTAAAAGAATGATAGTCATGCACTTTATCCCCAGATCCTCAATAATAGAGATAATTTGATGAGATAATGACACAAAATCTGACATACAGAACATAGCTAACAACATGGATGAACCCGGAAAGGGAAATTTAACCGCTTACACAATGATGTATAACTATACTATGTTTGAAAAGAGAGGGTTCCATGCAGAGAGTACTTAGACTACATACATGCCTTGTTTACAATACAAATATACAAACAAATCAACAATTGAGAAATATAAGCCTATAGCAATACTCCATGAATAACACATCATACACTCGATCTAAAACCAGTGGTTAATATAATGTGTGTGTTCATGTACTTATGTTATTAAGTACCACTGGTAATACACATCTTTTAGTTTGCAACCGATTTGGTCTGCGTTAAAGAGACTGGTGAAAATAGCCACGGTTGGTCATCTTGATACCTTGCAGTGATACAACTTGTAGGATTTTTAGTTCTCAGATGGTGTTTTTTTCTGTTGATTAGTTTTGAAATTCACGGCTCATTGATTGCTGGTTTTAGACTAATCGCATCACCGGTAGTTACGTAAAGCAAGCTGATGCAGACTCAAAATAAGTATTTCAGAATAGGGATTTTGAAGGTAATACATGTAACTAATACGGTATGCATGTGGACACCACGTGCCACCACTATGTTCGTAAGCGAAAGCTACTACAGAAGTGCAAGTCATCATCCGACTGTGTGTTGCAAACTTTAAGCGTATGACCTGGACTTATGACCTTTCGAGGCAGGCTTACGTCCTGGGCTTGCGTATGGTACTCACTATGACCCCGATAACCTACACACATCATAACCTCTGTTACATGTATACTGTGCGCACAAGTACCGAAACTAGCTAGCCTCACTGAAAATTGAACTTTCGTGCGTTGAACTTAATCATTTTCAACAAGGTGACCGATGAATCACTGCCGGCTTTATTTACTGCTACAAAAGAATGGAATTAACTAAAGAATAATGTTACACAACAATGATTTCTGACGTCAATTCTAGATTAATGACGTCTGCAAGATGTTTGCCTTACACTCACACCATGGCACCAGACACTAAGACCACCAAACGGTCTAACGCTTTTGTGGTATGAATATTCTGAGTGACTGTGGCGAGTGATTGTTTCAGAACTACTCAAGTGTTTTCACAAGTTTGCTGGTCATAGTATCAGGACTAGTCCTGCTTTCAGACTGGGTAACAGAAGTAAATAATGACCCAATTCTTACCATGTCCATATTCAACTATACTATCTTTCCAACACTTGCAGTAGCGTGCCGTTAGGATTCATCTCCCGGGTCGGTTATTCAGTTGTTTTTTTAACTTTATTCGTTTTTATTTGGCCAAGAAAGTTTACCTTTAATACCAAAAGATTAATGTGTACGAACGGGCCGGGTTTTATCGTGTATAATATATTGCACCAGCCTCGTGCAAGTACGGGTCGGGCTATCGTGTATATATTGCACCTGCCTCGTGCAAGTACGGGTCGGGCTATCGTGTATACTAGTATATTGCACCAGCCTCGTGCAAGTACGGGTCGGGCTATCGTGTATATATTGCACCTGCCTCGTGCAAGTACGGGTCGGGCTATCGTGTATATATTGCACCAGCCTCGTGCAAGTACGGGTCAAGCTATCGTGTATATATTGCACCAGCCTCGTGCAAGTACGGGTCGGGCTATCGTGTATATATTGCACCAGCCTCGGCGAATACAGCTCGATTTCTTTAATTTACCCCAGTTTCTTTCGTTTATTATCGATTTTCGTTTTGTTTGTTCTGGGAATGATCGCCGCCAACTGTCAAAGTAGGATAACACCATCTTCGTACAGTGCTCATTGATGGAAACCGTTTACCAATAGTAATACATCATATCCATCATGTCAATATTCACTTTCTTGCTACCAGCTAGGTTATCTCAAAGTAAAGTATTTTTATACCATTATATTTGTATGTTATTTGAGATCAATCATTATAATTGACAACAAATTTAAATCAAACCCAGTCTGTATAAGGTACGCTATGACAGGGAGCCCTCACACATTGGCCAACCCCCTCCCACTGTGAGAGGAGGCTGGTGAGGGCGGAAAGGCACGATGTATCTTACAGTCTAAACCAAACCATGATCATGACGAAGACAGACTGAGATGTGTGAAGTACAGCAGGTGAAGATTAATGTTGTGTTCAATCATATCCTTCTGCAACGTCAACACTGCAAATGTGGGTTATACATTTCACTGTGTCGACCATAGTTGGTGGAGGGTCTATGGTTATACATTTCGCTGTTTCGACCATAGTTGTTGGAGGGTCTGTGCTTCAACGTAGTCTCGGTTACCCACCCTCACCGTTGATGGCTCACTTCTCTGTGGGAGTGGGGGTGGGGGTGGAATGTCTGTGTAACCGAGACTAGATGCGACGCTCTGTCCATACTAACATGTTACTGCACCCATGCAGGTCATCAAGTTATTAAAACTATGTGTATACTGTATTTGTCTTATTTCAAATGGAATTTATTAGCAGCAAATTGGTGGTGCTTTTTGGGGTCCATGCGCCACCTATATTATGTAATCTTTAAATCACACGGAAAAGCATGAGCTAATTACTAATGTGAATGCAAATAGTAATCTAAATCTGGTTAACAAGTCAACTTGCTTACAAGTATTAGTCTATATTTTACAAAAACGCTTGACAATGGTTAGCTACTAGAGATAATTCCAATTAATTTGAGATAAGCAGATAAATCAAAATATGAATCGATAACGCTGTGGTTGGTAAAACATGCCAAAGTTAACATTTGTGGATCATATAAAGAACCCCCCCCCCCCCTTTCTCACGAAAATAGTGTCCCACTACTTTAAAATACTAACAGGAGGAAAAACCATTTAACAACTTAAGTATGTCGTTGAAACACTAGTAAGAAACGAAAATAACATAAGAAAGTCATTCTACTATTAAAGTGAAATAATAATCAAATTGCATAACTGCAATAAGCTAACGTTGAGAAATAAAACATACGAAAATTATTGAATCTTTGTATACTGAAATGATAAAATTTTGAATCATTAATATAAGTCCTTTATATGAAAGCACATTATATATGTTAATATATAGTCAAATATATCAAATACTGTCCAATGTAGTCAAATATGGTCCAATATTGTCCACTATAGTCAAATATAGTCCAATATAGTCAAATATTGCCCACTATAGTCAAATATAGTCCAATATGGTCCAATATTGTCCACTATAGTCAAATATTGTCCAATATAGTCAAATATTGTCTAATATGGTCCAATATTGTCCACTATAGTCAAATATAGTCCAATATAGTCAAATATTGTCTAATATGGTCAAATATAGTCCACTATAGTCAAATATACTCCAATATAGTCCAATATTGTCCAATATTGTCCACTATAGTCAAATATAGTCAAATATAGTCAAATATAGTCCAATATAGTCAAATATTGTTTAATATGGTCCAATATTATCCACTATAGTCAAATATAGTCCACTATAGTCAAATATTGTCCAATATGGTCCAATATTGTCCAATATGGTACAATATTGTCCACTATAGTCAAATATTGTCCAACATGGTCCAATATTGTCCAATATGGTACAATATTGTCCACTATAGTCAAATATTGTCCAACATGGTCCAATATTGTCCAATATGGTCCAATATTGTCCACTATAGACAAATATTGTCCAACATGGTCCAATATTGTCCAATATGGTACAATATTGTCCACTATAGTCAAATATTGTCCAACATGGCCCAGTATTGTCTAATATGGTACAATATTGTCCACTATAGTCAAATATTGTCCAACATGGTCCAATATTGTCCAATATGGTCCAATATTGTCCACTATAGACAAATATTGTCCAATTTGGTACAATATTGTCCAATATAGTCAAATATTGTCCAACATGGTCCAATATTGTCCAGTTTGGTACAATATTGTCCACTATAGTCAAATATTGTCCAACATGGTCCAATATTGTCCAATATGCTCCAATATTTTCCAATATGGTACAATATTGTCCAACATAGTCAAATATTATCCACTATAGTCAAATATGGTCAAATATAGTCCAATATTGTCTAATATAGTCCAGCATAGTCCATGCAAACCAAGTACTGGGTGAAAGAAGTAGCGGGTCGTGAAAATCGCCAGTCAAGTTACAAGAAAAATAAGATCATGATAAAATGACGTATCTGAATTCTGATTCATTATATACAATCCAATATAAATCTGAAATGAATGTCATAGGTTGAGAGCTCGAAAGAAGAATAATTAAAAGTTGAAAGTTTAAAATAAACACATGCACTTGTATACAAAAATACATAGTTAATTAGCATACTTGGTCAAGAAACAATGCGAACGTCAGCTTCAGGAAATTATAATATATCAAACTAAATTGTCAAGACCAAATTAAAACTCTGTTTCATCTATATCGTTCTCACAATGACACACTGTTACCTCATGGGACTTAGCAGACTTTGTTAGATACACACTTAATATTCATCTTAATATTTATCTGAAGGTAATAAGCACTTAGGTGTTATGCATATTCAGTATGTATCTAATAAATATGTATGTCTGCTAAGTTCCATGAGGCATTGATGGACCAGTGTGACAACAATAGCGATGAAATAGAGTTTCTATTTGGTCTTGGCAAACGCACAAAATTTGTGTGATGTGAAATGATGAAATGCCTCTCCAGAACTCCAAATTATCAAAATGTGGAACTGTCAAGGCTTTCCCAGACAATCCAAAGGCTGTCCTTGGACCCCCCAGGGCCGGCAAACATAGTACATGCAGATTCCGTTCTTTGTCATATTATTAACAAGAAAATCAGACGATTTTTAAAGTGTTCCTCATCCACCACACCCACCACCCCCACACCCACCACTCCCACACCCACCACCCCCACACCCACCACCCCCACACCCACCACAACCGCCACAACCGCCACAACCTCCACACCCGCCACATGCACCACAACCACCGCATTCTCCAGCATCTCCAGCATATCCAGCATCTCCAGCATCCCCTCCACCGTAGTCGGCAAATTCTCCTCCACCACTGTCAATTAAACCACCTGCTGATGATATGTATAGAGGATGGTAGGGAACATAACACCAATACCCAGCGGCCACAAAAAATGGCAAGGTATCAGGGTCTGTGGAACGTGGCTTGTCTTTATAGTTGATTGGTGTCCGTGGCTTTGGCTGACACATAATGTGAAGTACCCCAATAGTGAAAGCCAATGCTACAACTTGTGGTGCATCCTGTTCAATCTTGCCAACTTTGACCTTGCCTGTTCTTGCACTCAGTGAAACCTGGTTGCCCAGATGAAATGTGTGACCACTTTGCTTCAGTTTTAATTTATCACACAGCTGAAGACCGTAAAACCGGGCTTGTAATTGTCCTGGATTACCTGGAATTCCTTTTACACCACGTCGCCTTGCATTCTTGTCACCGGGAACTCCCGGCACACCTTTGCGAAACCCACACCATTTACCAATACAAACACCCCAGTCATCAGTTGGTCCTTTAATGAGCATGGCTCGTTGACCAGATTTAGGATCAAAAGTAACGCTGAATCCACTACCAGGAATCTAAATATTCGGAGGAAATTATATATATCAATTAAAAGATTTAAAATGGTGTGTAGCGAGCGTTCATTGGTAAAATCTCCCCAAATTATTTTGAGCCAATTTCCATCTCACAATCTCTCTCAGCCCCTCCCTTCCCCCACTTTCCCTTTTCCCCACACCTTTCTCTGCCAGTCAGTCAGTAAGGCAGAGACATGTAGTCTTTTTCTGTCTGTCTGACCATCTGCATGTCTCTTTGCAAAAGTCTCTCTTTCCCCCCCTCCCCCCCCCCCCTCTCTCTCTCTCTCTCTCTCTCTCTCTCTCTCTCTCTCTCTCTCTCTCTCTCTCTCTCTCTCTCTCTCTCTCTCTCTCTCTCTCTCTCTCTCTCTCTCTCTGACGCTTACCTGGTTAGCTTTTGGTACAGTGTCACTTCCAACTGACTGAGATACTGCAGTAAGATTATCTTTACTGTCTAACACCTCTATAACGGAGAACTTCATTGAAGGACAGTGCATCATCCGAACTGTGAACACATGGCGGCCATAGTGATTGTTTACTCTATAATTGAAATGAAAATCATGCATTATAAATATTAACAAAACTTGACAGTAATGGTAGACTTGCTGACGTCTCCGGGCGTTATTCATTCTTTATTTGAATAAATATTTTGTCTAGAAAACACAACTTTTGTGTAAAATGACAACCGAGTGAACGACTACGAAACAGCCAGGTGAACACGTAAGCCCTACCTTGTGAGATGATTAGTATTAAACTGAGAAAAATATCAAAGTTGGGGCTAATATTTTCCCTTTAAAAACTTAAATAACAAACTGGAAACATTGAAAGATTATGAGACATTTACGTCGTATAGCTCAACTGTCTGAGTTGGTACTACATCACATGGTGATGCAATTGACATCACCTTACAGCGGGAAAAATTGAAAATGAAAAAAAGCTGCACCTGGTTTGTGTCCGAAGCTCCATTAAAGTAAATGACTGCTAGCAAAATATCAGGCGTGGTAGAGGAAAATCAATCCGCACGACTGGATACCTGAATTACTTTCTAGGGAATTATAATATTTTATGATAGTTTACAATATGATAACATAATCTTCGAATTCATTACCTATGTTTGGCTTCAACCATGCCTGTAGACAGCCTCGTTCTGACTGGATTTGGTAAATATGTGCCAGCAGACTCTTGAGTTAAGTTTGGTGGTACTTCGTACTTCCCAATGTTGACATTTAATTGGGATTCACCCTCCTTTAAAGACACTATTCTGAATGTTATGGTAACGGAGTTACTGCTCTGAGGGTTGTCTTCAAGTGTAAGTGGGAGAGTGTGCGTTTCACTTTCATTACCATTGATAATTAAGTCATCCAGAGCCTTTCGAAAGTCAAGGGTAGCGATTCCAATCAGATTCCCAGATGAGCAAAATGCACCGGGCGTCATCATTTTGAACACCAACGATGAATGTTCAGTGCTGTTGAACGTGAATCTAGCAAGTCTTCCACCAGGTTGTGCTTCCCAAATATGCTGGGGGCCTTTCAACTTAAAAATGTTAAAGAAGCTACCTGCAAGCTTACATGTCAAGACAAAACGACGTTCCTCTATGGACTGTTCTACAGCGATTCGGTCAATGTGTACTTTGCAGACTTTGGTAGGAAGAATCAAGCGATCTTGGTAGTTCAGTTGGTTTAGTCCAGTGGGTGGGTTGCCTCTGTACATGGCACCGCTGACAGCAAAATCCTCTTTAAATGCGGCTTTCCACAGTTGTCTAGTCATGGCATCAGAAGTGACAAGTTTGGATCCGACAGATCTTTCATTGACAGAGTCATCATGGTTGAAGGTCTTGCCCAGTATGGCTTCTGTCTCCATCTTGTAGAGGCGAGGATGCAGTTGATGAGAATGCCAGATAAGATCCACATCATAACAAGGAACAAGGAACAGCTCAGGGTTACATTTCTTCAAATACAACAGTTTCTTGTACCTCTGTAGGCCATTCTTTAAGAAACTGGTGAATTTATAATGCGGAAGGCTAACCTGGTAATAAAATAACTTCTGTCGATTCACAGCTGCCTTGAGGTCATAGCTAATCTTGCTCTCATAATCCACACTTGATGTTGGAGGTGTTACTAGATCAACAACAAAGGGCTCATCCTGATATAACCTCTGCCATATTGCCTCAGCTTTAAGTAACCCTTTGTTTCTTGCTTTAGCACTGTGTAGTTGATGGTCAACAAATGCATTAACCAATGCGACACAGTCATTTCCATATTCTTGAGGGGCTAGCATGTGAACATGCCAGATCCACTCAACATCCAATGGTGCCACAAGGTCAGGTGATGGGTGTTTGGCCGCGAGAGGGAGCCATAACATCTCATACCTGCGAATAGCATTCAGGATACATGCATCGTTGTTGACTAGACTTGGATAAGTATGAACTAGCCTCAGAAAATCGAGTTGTTTTTTAGCCGCATCAACTAGATCAATACTTATTCTCATATCTTTTTGTTTGTATCTTTTTCCATCCTCTGTCGCCTTGGTAACAAGTGTCTGTAATTTGGGATCATCAATTTCGATTGATGCCATCCTGATTTTCAAAGTGGTTTCCTTGTCTGGTTGTCTTAACTGTCAAGACCTATAAAATAGCAAAAATCACGATGTTGTGAAAGTTGGTACATGTGCCAGGTACACATGTAAGGGGCGAGATCAATAATTCTATGTGGGATAAATAACTATTAGATTCTTATAGCTTGTACCTCAGACCCAAACCCCTTACCTATCTATCTATCTATGTGGGTATATATATGTTTGTGTATACATAAACACATATATAAGCACACTTCTACTTGTAAACTGTGGAAACATCTAAAAGGATTATAATCACGGAGGCGTAACGCTGGAGGCGTCCTTTAGATATCACTCGTGTTCAGGTGAGCACAGTCGGTGATATCAATGCTGGAGAGAGCAGATTTGAAACTGTCCATAGTATTTGCTTGTCGGATGGATAATGATAAAACATTCCATTCAGGAATTGACCGAGGAATAAGTGAATATAGAGGTTTTTCTTGATGATGATCGGGATGGGGGAAGAACCAGACACACTTCCCCCAGTATAACATGGTGATGATTCTGATAGTTTGTCACCTTGGATTATTTGTAGCTTTGTATAGGAAAGTTAGTTTACTCACTGGCCTACGATTTTCACGGCATGGCCATGATAGCTTTCTTAGCATGTCAGATACACCGACTCCCCTCTTGTAGTTTCAGTTGACAAACCGAGTTGCCTTGCCTTCAATCACGTACATAACGATACGACGATATATCAGTTATTACCGAAGTACGGATTGTCTCGGAAGGACACAGACATCAGATATCGTACAACTAACTCCAGTAATTAAAGTGGCACAAGCTGAATTTATCAGTTGTTTTTTAATTTTTTTCAGATGAAAATACTTACAGAAAACCACATTCCAATATAAGGCTTGATAAAAAAAATTGTGTGGTTCCGATTACACTCAATTTTAGAATAGGTGGGGTAGGTAGATTTTTTATTTTATTTTATTATACTAATATATTTTTTTCTGTACGAGTGTCCGTTTGAGCCAAAGTAAGATAGACAACTCGTTCGGTAGGGTTAAGTGCCAAAAACTCGGGGCTACGCCTCCTCGTTTATTGACACTTATACCCTTTAGCTGTCAAAATGTTGACTCAGTGTTTGACATATACAGGATTAGCAGTCCTCTACCGGAGCTAATATTAAGTTTGTGTAGCAGGTGATAACCAACTCCTTGTCTGAGTTGCTGCTGAAGTCTTATCAGTAATGGATTGAAGATTTAATTAATGATAGACGAGAGGCATGTAGAAAATATAGAAAATGGGCAAAGACCCCATCTGACTGCAAGGATGAATCCACTGGAAATGAACTTTGGTCCACCTATGTTGATCGTAAAAAAAGGGCAAGTAAATTAGTTAATTCCAAAATCTTATATTACCAAGTTAAGCGTAGTGTAGAAATTGCTCAGCTGGTGGGAAATCATGCAAGTTATTCTGGAAAAATTTAAAAGGTCAGAAACCACAGTCTAGGAAGGTTTGTATATATGATTGTCTGGGTGGTAATAGACATGTAAGCAGTAATGAAGTTGTTATTAAAAGTAACTTGAGACACTACTGGAATACATAAGGAAAAATGAATGTTGCCTTAGAGGAGAGTACAGATGTTAGAAACTCTTTTCATGAACAAATCTTACAAGAGTTACACTTAATTAGAGATTTTGACAGAGTTCATAATTGTGATGATAGCCTTCCAGTAATTGATGATATTGTAATAACACATGAAGATGTTACAAAGGCAATTAGGTCTTGTCATAGCGGGAAAGCTTGTGGAACAAACGACATTCCCAATGAGTTGTATAGCCTAAACATTGCCTTTAGAAGTAAAAAAACAACCCAGGGCTTCTAGGGGGGACCCCCAAGAACCCCCCCGTAAGAGGTAGACATGTTCCAGTCTCAAATCAAAGTTCTTTCCTCCAACTCTTACTGTCAAGATGCTATGAAACTTTATTTCAAAAATGTTTCAACCTCACAGAGTTGCTTTTTACATGTTAGAGCTGTCTTGTAAAATTTGTAAATTATTGTCTGAAAGTGTCTGTGAATAGCCTAAACATTGCCTTTAGAAGTAAAAATCCTCGAGGGTTTCTAGGGGAGACCCCCTAGAACCCCCCCCCCATTCACACACACTCACTCAAGAGGTGGACATATCCCAGTCTCAAAGCTCTTCCCTCTACAACTTACTGTCAGATGCTATGAAACTTTATTCAGGGGGGGGGGGGGGGGTCAGTGACTTTTTGTCGGCCCAATGGAAAAAAACACTGACACCCCCCCCCCCCATCCCCCAAGCTGGAGAAACTGACCGGTCTATCTGAATGTTTGAGCTCACCAATCAAGTTTCCGATTTGTATTTTCAGTGTGTCACCATACCATGGCATAAAAACTGTCAACGATGTTTATTTAATTGAAAATCAAACATGTATGAAATATGTAGTTTTCTAAATATAATATGTGTGTCATAGAACATCTTTTTACTCTCTCTATTACCGTGTGCCAAAACCAAACAGAAAAGTGTGGCAACAAATGTAGGTGTTCAACATTGACGTAAAAAAAAATCCGGATATCTCAAAGAAGCAAAGAAAAAAAAAGTTGCCAGCATTGGCGAAGGGGAAAAAAAATAATTCTCAGGCAAGCAGGTGGGAAAAAAATAATGACTCTCCACCAATCTTCCAAGCCCCCCAGGATATCGAATGGTCTACCCCTTATGCATATTGAATAATCTACGAATGGCATAACGTCATTACAAAATCGCCACATATCATGTCATCATCTCGCATCGCAGTATTGCATGTAGTCATCTCATGTAGTCATATCGCATGTAGTCATCTCATGTAGTCATATCGCATGTAGTCATCTCATGTAGTCATATCGCATGTAGTCATCTCATGTAGTCATATCGCATGTAGTCATCGCATGTAGTCATATCGCATGTAGTCATCTCATGTAGTCATATCGCATGTAGTCATCTCATGTAGTCACATCGCATGTAGTCATATCGCATATAGTCATTGCAGTATTGCATATAGTCATTGCAGTATTGTATTTTCGAATATTGGCAGGCATTCTACGCCATACTTCTAAGCTGACCGCCATGAGTACAAACATCCTGTTCTGAAGTTGATAGTCTAATTACTATATGTGTAGTCTTTCTCTACGATATCTTTCTAACGCATATCACGGTGGAGATGATCGTAACGGACTAGTTCTGAATATACATGTATATACTGGCTGCAGTTATTTTTCGATCCCAAGTGGTATGGCATGCAAAAATTATACAATGCAAATCATTCACAATTTTCTCTACGATTTCATTAAATCAATATTCTAATGTGATCTGCGAAGCGTCACATCAATAGTGATAGTGGTCCTTGTTTTGACGTTTACCGGCCATGCATGTTTTCTCTAAAATATGACCCACCCATTACAAACGAAAAAAAGGTCTTCAGGATTCTGTTGTTAGTGTTTGTAATATTATTGAAGTAGACCCTACTATAAAAAAAAACAACCAGGGAAAGTATGATACTGGTGTTGTTGACAAAAAAAGCAACGTGAAACGTCATCATGTAATGGGTAGCTTTCGATGTTTATGGCGACATGTCCTTGTGGTAAGCGATTTTACGAACGCTGTGACCTGAAACAATGGCAATGCACGGACAAAACAAAGACCACACTATTTATAATAGATTCAAAACCATAGTACATGTAAGCACTTGTTGAAAGCATTCTGTTGCAAAAACTACCTAAGACCACTACCTAAGACCACAGGCAAGGAAGTATGTGCTAGGACTATACACCATTGACTAATATTTCTTTTTTTCAGTAAATAACGATTTCGAGAATTATTTGGAAATAAGTTGAAGTCGACAGACATGATGACTACTTACCTACAGTCTTCTGTTTTTCTGTAATGGCGACTCACCTCGTGAGTTTATAGCTTTGCAGAAGTGTGGTACATGGCCTGGTGGTTTTCAGTGACCTTAATGCGAGTTTGCGCAGTAATTGTAAGAGAAAGCACTGCACGTCTCGTGTACGTGGGAGACGTGAGAGACGTGGGAGACGTCGACGTGGGAGAGTTAAGTGGGTAAATGGGATACCTTACAAATATATAGGCCATAGACACTTGTTTCCCGACATTTGTATCAGAAAATAATAAAATATTAATAAAATATCGATAATATTGACATATTTGGCCGATAATAAGTGAATGGTGCCAAATAACACATTTATCTTATAGGTGACACTTTGCATTGTTTTGACACATGATGGGTGTGGTTCGCACATACACTTGTACTGTTCAGTTGAGTTGAGTTGAGTTGAGTTGAGGGATAAGGTATCCATGGATAATTAGTTCGTCATGTGTGTCGGCAGAGAGTCATACTCATTGTTAAATGAATTATATTCGGTGCATTGACGACGTTTGCTGGTAGACTTTTCCATATGTTAACGGTTCTTGATGTAGAGAAGTATTTCCTGGTATTTAGGGCAGCGTTGTGCTGTACTGTGTACGTGACAAAATTATCTAATCTAACTTGCATGGTCTACGCTTGATGCCTACAACAGAGTTAGCTTTCAAATTCTTAAAATATGAACACTAGGAGCATGCAGCGGTGATAACATTTGATGATTCTCTAGTTAAATAAATTTGATTTCCAAGTTGTTTTCTTTGATTTGTTCCCTTTATCTCATTACATATTGCTGAATATTCACCCTAAATATTGACTAATTAACAGCATTACTTATGTTGTTGATTTTGTCCATCTCCAAGGCTTTTTTGCACTTTTCTGTTTTACTTGAATAATCACTGAGATTATCGAGAGAGATGTACTGTATATGTACTAATAAAATGTCCAGTGTCAATAGAATGCGAGGGGTTACAATATAACCGTACATTCTTCGATGGGAGGGGGAGCTTTAACAATTCTTAGGTTCATTTCAGGGGGAGGGGGAGGAGCACAAATAGGGGTGGGGAGGGGTGACCAACAATTTGATGCAAATTCTTTCCCCTCATCCCTGTAATACAGATATTTTATATATGTAATTATCTGCACCCCCCCCCCCCACACACACACACATTAATTCTGAAGATGTATGGTACACTATACTTTGGGCTGTAACCTATACTTGGATATACTTAGCCAGCAGGGCTTTCCATTGCAATTTCAATTTGAAAGAAAAACAGCACCACAATGATTGGTAGTGGGGAGGGTGTGGGAGGGGGTGTCCCGCTCCAAAGGTGGAAGGAGGCCATTAAGTGGTGTAACATTTCCAAGGCACACTTTGAAAGCCACAGAAAGATATACTTGAACATTGTGTTAAAAACCAAGAGATTAAGGCATACATACACAAACACATATTCTCTGGAAGTCACCTACATCATGATAATTCAATATTTTTACATGTAAGAATTTATTGCAGTGAATCTGCAAGAAATTTTGCAAATGAACTTGGTAAATGACTGCTCCTGGGGTTAAATTTGGTTCAAATCATGAGCAAAATATTATGTGACCCATTTTTTCAGACCATCAGAATTTTCAAGACTCCCTTGCACCCCAATTATTTTTCATGCCCCCCCCCCCGGCCCTCATCCACCACATAAATTCTACTCATTCAATTAGTCTATCTGTTAGTTTTTGGGCTTTTCTTTGATATTATTACAGCTGGTATGATTATGTTAATCGCCAATCATTCTACCTGGAAATACTCATGGCCTAAGGCTTGTCACTACAAGTCACTAGATGAGTAGTGACAAAGGCTCTTTTGGTCACTCATATTTTCCTTGGCTGAACAAAGAAAAATACTGGGAAATAATATCTATGGTACTTTGTACATCTTAGTAACAAAACAGTTTAAACAAGAAGTTCCAGTTCCAGCAAATACAGCTTTAAAAACCTCAAAATATACAACTTTTGTTTTCAATATTTCTACAAATCCACTAAGTTGTTGACACACATTTGAAGCTTTGAAAACTACATTGGAGAAAGTTGAAAAAGTTTGTCAAGGGAATGCTGATATCTATTACAGTGAAAGTTCACTGAGTAGAGCTGTATGTAAAAACATAAACATAAATAAACAGTTAGCAACAGAATTCTACTTGTACCCAGTCCCTGCTGTAAATGTCTAGCCTACTCTGGCATTCAAGGTCTCAGTTTACTATTCAGATAGACACAAACTAAAAATATTTCACGACTAAGTTACTACAAAAGGTACATGTATGTATCCCATATAGTGTTGTTGTGGTCTCTCTTCTGTACCTATTACTTTGGTAATCAAGGTGTTAGTTTACTAAGATGATATATTGCCCCAGCCTCGTGCACGTACGGGTATGGCTATCGTGTATAATATATTGCACCAGCCTCGTGCACGTACAAGTCAGGCTATCGTGTATATATTGCACCAGCCTCGTGCAAGTACGGGTCGGGCTATCGTGTATAATATATTGTCCCAGCCTCGTGCACGTACAAGTCTGGCTATTGTGTATACTATATTGTATCAGCCTCGTATACGTACAAGTCTGGCTATCGTGTATAATATATTGTATCAGCCTCGTGCACGTACACGTCTGGCTATCGTGTATAATATATTGCACCAGCCTCATACACGTACGAGTCAGGCTATCGTGTATAATATATTGCACCAGCCTCGTGCAAGTACGGGTCGGGCTATCGTGTATATATTAATTTACCTCAGTTTCTTTCGTTTATTATCGATTTTGAATCATTAATATAAGTCCTTTATATGAAAGGACATTATATATGTTAATACATAGTCAAATATAGTCCAATATGGTCCAATATTGTCCAATGTAGTCAAATATAGTCCAATATAGTCCAATGTAGTCAAATATAGTCCAATATAGTCCAATGTAGTCAAATATAGTCCAATATGGTCCAATATTGTCCACTATAGTCAAATATAGTCCAATATAGTCAAATATTGTTTAATATAGTCCAATATGGTCAAATATAGTCAAATATTGTCCAATATTGTCCAATATTGTCCAATATGGTCAAATATAGTCAAATATTGTCCAATATTGTCCAATATTGTCCAATATAGTCAAATATAGTCAAATATTGTCCAATATAGTCCAATATAGTCCAATATAGTCCAATATTGTCCAATATAGTCAAATATTGTCCAATATTGTCCAATATTGTCCAATATTGTCCACTATAGTCAAATATAGTCCAATATTGTCCAATATTGTCCAATATAGTCCAATATGGTCCAATGTAGTCAAATATAGTCCAATATTGTCCAATATAGTCCAATATGGTCCAATATAGTCCACTATAGTCAAATATTGTCCACTATAGTCAAATATAGTCCAATATAGTCAAATATAGTCAAATATAGTCAAATATAGTCCACTATAGTCCACTATAGTCCAATATAGTCAAATATAGTCCACTATAGTCAAATATAGTCCAATATAGTCAAATATAGTCCAATATAGTCCAATATAGTCCACTATAGTCAAATATAGTCCACTATAGTCAAATATAGTCCAATATAGTCAAATATAGTCAAATATAGTCCAATATTGTCCAATATAGTCCAACATAGTCCATGCAAACCAAGTACTGGGTGAAAGAAGTAGCGAGTCGTGAAAATCACCAGTCAAGTTACAAGAAAAATAAGTGAAGATCATGATAAAATGACGTATCTGAATTCTGATTCATTATATACAATCCAATATAAATCTGAAATGAATGTCATAGGTTGAGAGCTCGAAAGAATCATCATTAAAAGTTGAAAGTTTAAAATAAACACATGTACTTGTATACAAAAATACATAGTTAATTAGCATACTTGGTCAAGAAACAATGCGAACGTCAGCTTCAGGAAATTATAATATATCAAACTAAATTGTCAAGACCAAATTAAAACTCTGTTTCATCTATATCGTTCTCACAATGACACACTGTTACCTCATGGGACATAGCAGACTTTGTTAGATACACACTTAATATTCATCTTAATATTTATCTGAAGGTAATAAGCACTTAGGAGTTATGCATATTCAGTATGTATCTAATAAATATGTATGTCTGCTAAGTTCCATGAGGCATTGATGGACCAGTGTCATAACAATAGCGATGAAATAGAGTTTCTATTTGGTCTTGGCAAACGCACAAAATTTGTGTGATGTGAAATGATGAAATGCCTCTCCAGAACTCCAAATTATGAAAATGTAGAACTGTCAAGGCTTTCCCAGACAATCCAAAGGCTGTCCTTGGATCTCCCAGGGCCGGCAAACATAGTACATGCAGGTTCCGTTCTTTGTCATATTATTAATAAGAAAATCAGACGATTTTTAAAGTGTTCCTCATCCCCCACACCCACCACACCCACCACATCCACCGCCACCGCAACCACCACAACCCCCACAACCCCCACACCCGCCACATCCACCACAACCACCACAGCCACCGGCACCGCATCCTCCACCATCTCCACCATCTCCACCATCCCCACCATCTCCAGCACCCCCAGCACCCCCTCCACCGTAGTCGGCAAATTCTCCTTCACCACTGTCAATTAAACCACCTGCTGATGATATGTATAGAGGATGGTAGGGAACATAACACCAATACCCAGCGGCCACAAAAAATGGCAAGGTATCAGGGTCTGTGGAACGTGGCTTGTCTTTATAGTTGATTGGTGTCCGTGGCTTTGGCTGACACATAATGTGAAGTACCCCAATAGTGAAAGCCAATGCTACAACTTGTGGTGCATCCTGTTCAATCTTGCCAACTTTGACCTTGCCTGTTCTTGCACTCAGTGAAACCTGGTTGCCCAGATGAAATGTGTGACCACTTTGCTTCAGTTTTAATTTATCACACAGCTGAAGACCGTAAAACAGGGCTTCTAATTGTCCGGGATTACCTGGAATTCCTTTTACACCACGTCGCCCTGCATTCTTGTCACCGGGAACTCCCGGCACACCTTTGCGAAACCCACACCATTTACCAATACAAACACCCCAGTCATCAGTTGGTCCTTTAATGAGCATGGCTCGTTGACCAGATTTAGGATCAAAAGTAACGCTGAATCCACTACCAGGAATCTAAATATTCGGAGGAAATTATATCTATCAATTAAAAGATTTAAAATGGTGTGCAGCGAGCGTTCATTGGTAAAATCTCCCCAAATTATTTTGAGCCAATTTCCATCTCACAATCTCTCTCAGCCCCTCCCTTCCCCCCACACCTTTCTCTGCCAGTCAGTCAGTAAGGCAGAGACATGTAGTCTGTTTCTGTCTGTCTGACCATCTGCATGTCTCTTTGCTGAAGTCTCTATCACTGTCTCTGACTTCTCCCTGCGTGGCTCTCTCTCTCTCTCTCTCTCTCTCTCTCTCTCTCTCTCTCTCTCTCTCTCTCTCTCTCTCTCTCTCTCTCTCTCTCTCTCTCTCTCTCTCTCTCTCTCTCTCTCTCTCTCTCTCTCTCTCTTGACGCTTACCTGGTTAGCTTTTGGTACAGTGTCACTTCCAACTGACTGAGATACTGCAGTAAGATTATCTTTACTGTCTAACACCTCTATAACAGAGAACTTCATTGAAGGACAGTGCATCATCCGAACTGTGAACACATGGCGGCCATAGTGATTGTTTACTCTATAATTGAAATGAAAATCATGCATTATAAATAGACAAAACTTGACAGTAATGGTAGACTTGCTGACGTCTCCGGGCGTTATTCATTCTTTATTTGAATAAATATTTTGTCTAGAAAACACAACTTTTGTAAAATGACAACCGAGTGAACGACTACGAAACAGCCAGGTGAACATGTAAGCCCTGCCTTGGGAGATGATTAGTATTAAACTGAGAAAAATATCAAAGTTGGGGCTAATATTTTCCCATTAAAAACTGCAATAACAAACTCGAAACATTGAAAGATTATGAGACAAGTAAATAATGATAAAACATTTCCCAAGGGAGGGGTGGCTATGGCAAGCCGTACAGGCAAAAGTGTTATTTTTTTGTGTGAAGGTAGGTTAAGTTGTTTTTGTATTTTTCGCTATTACAGACATTTACGTTGTATAGTTCAACTGTCTGAGTTGGTACTAAATCACATTTTGATGCAATTGGCGTAGCTACAGCGGGAAAAATTGAAAATGAAAAAAAAAACCTGCACCTTTGTGTCCATTAAAGTAAATGACTGCTAGCAAAATATCAGGCGTGGTAGATGAAAATCAACCCGCACTACTGCAGCTGGATTCTGGTCTGTAACAGCACGTGAAAGTCTTAAAAAGTATAACTTATAATGTTTGTTTATCATCCAAAATTACCTGAATTACTTTCTAGGGAATTATAATATTTTATGATAGTTTACAATATGATAACATAATCTTCGAATTCATTACCTATGTTTGGCTTCAACCATGCCTGTAGACAGCCTCGTTCTGACTGGATTTGGCAAATATGTGCCAGCAGACTCTTGAGTTAAGTTTGGTGGTACTTCGTACTTCCCAATGTTGACATTTAATTGGGATTCACCCTCCTTTAAAGACACGATTCTGAATGTTATGGTAATGGAGTTACTGCTCTGAGGGTTGTCTTCAAGTGTAAGTGGGAGAGTGTGCGTTTCACTTTCATTACCATTGATAATTAAGTCATCCAGAGCCTTTCGAAAGTCAAGGGTAGCGATTCCAATCAGATTCCCAGATGAGCAAAATGCACCAGGGGTCATCATTTTGAACTCCAACGATGTATGTTCAGTGCTGTTGAACGTGAATCTAGCAAGTCTTCCACCAGGTTGTGCTTCCCAAATATGCTGGGGGCCTTTCAACTTAAAAATGTTAAAGAAGCTACCTGCAAGCTTACATGTCAAGACAAAACGACGTTCCTCTATGGACTGTTCTACAGCGATTCGGTCAATGTGTACTTTGCAGACTTTGGTAGGAAGAATCAAGCGATCTTGGTGGTTCAGTTGGTTTAGTCCAGTGGGTGGGTTGCCTCTGTACATGGCACCGCTGACAGCAAAATCCTCTTTAAATGCGGCTTTCCATAGTTGTCTAGTCATGGCATCAGAAGTGACAAGTTTGGATCCGACAGATCTTTCATTGACAGAGTCATCATGGTTGAAGGTCTTGCCCAGTATGGCTTCTGTCTCCATCTTGTAGAGGCGAGGATGCAGTTGATGAGAATGCCAGATAAGATCCATATCATAACAAGGAACAAGGAACAGCTCAGGGTTACATTTCTTCAAATACAACAGTTTCTTGTACCTCTGTAGGCCATTCTTTAAGAAAGTGGTGAATTTATAATGCGGAAGGCTAACCTGGTAATAAAATAACTTCTGTCGTTTCACAGCTGTCTTGAGGTCATAGCTAATCTTGCTCTCATAATCCACACTTGATGTTGGAGGTGTTACTAGATCAACAACAAAGGGCTCATCCTGATATAACCTCTGCCATATTGCCTCAGCTTTAAGTAACCCTTTGTTTCTTGCTTTTGCACTGTGTAGTTGATGGTCAACAAATGCATTAACCAATGCGACACAGTCATTTCCATATTCTTGAGGGGCTAGCATGTGAACATGCCAGATCCACTCAACATCCAATGGTGCCACAAGGTCAGGTGATGGGTGTTTGGCCGCGAGAGGGAGCCATAACATCTCATACCTGCGAATTGCATTCAGGATACATGCATCGTTGTTGACTAGACTTGGATAAGTATGAACTAGCCTCAGAAAATCGAGTTGTTTTTTAGCCGCATCAACTAGATCAATACTTATTCTTATATCTTTTTGTTTGTATCTTTTTCCATCTTCTGTCGCCTTGGTAACAAGTGTCTGTAATTTGGGATCATCAATTTCGATTGATGCCATCCTGATTTTCAAAGTGGTTTCCTTGTCTGGTTGTCTTAACTGCCAAGACCTACAAAATAGCAAAACTCACGATGTTGTGAAAGTTGGTACATGTGCCGGGTAAGGGGCGAGATCAATAGTTCTATGTAGGATAAATAACTATTAGATTCTTATAGCTGGGCCTCAGACACAAACCCCTTACCTATCTATCTATATGGGTATGTATATGTTTGTGTATACACAAATACATATATAAGCACACTTCTACTTGTATACTGTGGAAACATCTAAAATGATTATAATCACACAGGCTTAACGCTGGCGGCGTCCTTTAGATCTCGCCCGTGTTCAGGTGAGCACAATCGATGACATAAATGCTGGAGAGAGCAGGTTTGAAAATGATGGATAATGATAAAACATTCCACTTCGTTAAATCACACCGTTTTATTTTTCGTACCATGAAAAACATAGGAATGGAGTTATTAAATTCATAATCCAGTAGTCGGCGTACAATCAATGTTTCACTGTAATCCGTATTGGTCTTTATTATGGCCAATTTCAGTCAATTTTCAGTGTAATAAACAGCTCTGAATATAATAGTGTCAACGAGAGATTGATGAGTAACGATTTCACACCACCCTAAGCTGACCGCCGTGAGTACAAACATCCTGTTCTGAAGTTAATAGTCTAATTACTATACGTGTAGTCTTTTTCTACGATATCTTTCTATTATTAAAACCATGGACAGTCTCCCCTCAGATCCACTGTCTATGATTAAACGTATATCATGGTGGAGCTAATCGTAACGGACTAGACTAGTTCTGAATATATATGTATATTCTGGATGCAGTTATTTTTCGATCCCAAGTGGTATGGCATGCAAAAATTATACAATGCAAATCATTCACAATTTTCTCTACGATTTCATTAAATCAATTAGTCTATTGTGGTCTGCGAAACGTCACGTCACTAGTGATAGTGGTCCTTGTTTTGAAGTTGACACCGGCCATGTTTTCGAGCCACCCATTACAAACGAAAAAAAAGGCCTTCAGGATTCTGTTGTCATTGTTTGTTATATTATTGAAGTAGACCCTACTATAAAAAAACCAACAACCAGGGAAAGTATGATACTGGTGTTGTTGACAAAAAACAACAACGTGAAACGTCATCATGTAATGGGTAGCTTTCGATGTTTATGGCGACATGTCCTTGTGGTTAGCGATTTTACGAACGCTGTGACCTTGAACAATGGCAATGCACGGACAGAACAAAGACCACACTATTTATAATAGATTCACGACCATAGTACGTACACGTAAGCACTTGTTGAAAGCATTTTGTTCTTAAAGGTAACGTTGCAAAAACTACCTAGGACCACAGGCAAGAAAGCATGTGCTAGGACTATACACCATTGACTAATATTTCTTTTTTTCAGTAAATAACGATTTCGAGAATTATTTGGAAATAAGTTGAAGTCGACAGACATGAAGACTACTTACCTACAGTCTTCTGTTTTCTGTAATGGCGACTCACCTCGTATAAGTTTATAGCGTTGCAGAAGTGCGGTACATGGCCCGGTGGTTGTCAGTGACCTTTATGCGAGTTTGCGCAGTAATTGTACCCAAGAGAAAGCACTGCACGTCTCGTGTGAATGAGACGTGGGAGAGTTAAGTGGGTAAATGGCAAATGGGATACCTTACAAATATATAGGCCATTGACACTTGTTTCCCCAGATATGTTTCAGAACATAATAAAATATTAATAAAATATCGATAATATTGACATACTTGGCCGATAATAAGTGAATGGTGCCAAATAACACATTTATCTTATAGGTGACACTTTGCATTGTTTTGACACATGGGTGTGGTTCGCACATACACTTGTACTGTACCAGTTGAGTTGAGTTGAGTTGAGTTGAGGGATAAGGTATCCATGGATAATTAGTTCGTCATGTGTGTCGGCAGAGAGTCATACTCATTGTTAAATGAATTATATTCGGTGCATTGACGACGTTTGCTGGTAGACCTTTCCATATGTTAACGGTTCTTGATGTAGAGAAGTATTTCCTGGTATTTAGGGCAGCGTTGTGCTGTACTGTGTACGTGACAAAATTATCTAATCTAACTTGCATGGTCTACGCTTGATGCCTACAACAGAGTTAGCTTTCAAATTCTTAAAATATGAACACTAGGAGCATGCAGCGGTGATAACATTTGATGATTCTCTAGTTAAATAAATTTGATTTCCAAGTTGTTTTCTTTGATTTGTTCCCTTTATCTCATTACATATTGCTGAATATTCACCCTAAATATTGACTAATTAACAGCATTACTTATGTTGTTGATTTTGTCCATCTCCAAGGCTTTTTTTGCACTTTTCTGTTTTACTTGAATAATCACTGAGATTATCGAGAGAGATGTACTGTATATGTACTAATAAAATGTCCAGTGTCAATAGAATGCGAGGGGTTACAGTATAACCGTACATTCTTCGATGGGAGGGGGAGCTTTAACAATTCTTAGGTTCATTTCAGGGGGAGGGGGAGGAGCACAAATAGGGGTGGGGAGGGGTGACCAACAATTTGATGCAAATTCTTTCCCCTCATCCCTGTAATACAGATATTTTATATATGTAATTATCTGCACCCCCCCCCCCACACACACACACATTCTGAAGATGTATGGTACACTATACTTTGGGCTGTAACCTATACTTGGATATACTTAGCCAGCAGGGCTTTCCATTGCAATTTCAATTTGAAACAAAAACAGCACCACAATGATTGGTAGTGGGGAGGGTGTGGGAGGGGGTGTCCCGCTCCAAAGGTGGAAGGAGGCCATTAAGTGGTGTAACATTTCCAAGGCACACTTTGAAAGCCACAGAAAGATATACTTGAACATTGTGTTAAAAACCAAGAGATTAAGGCATACATACACAAACACTTATTCTCTGGAAGTCACCTACATCATGATAATTCAATATTTTTACATGTAAGAATTTATTGCAGTGAATCTGCAAGAAATTTTGCAAATGAACTTGGTAAATGACTGCTCCTGGGGTTAAATTTGGTTCAAATCATGAGCAAAATATTATGTGACCCATTTTTTCAGACCATCAGAATTTTCAAGACTCCCTTGCACCCCAATTATTTTTCATGCCCCCCCCGGCCCTCATCCACCACATAAATTCTACTCATTCAATTAGTCTATCTGTTAGTTTTTGGGCTTTTCTTCGATATTATTACAGCTGGTATGATTATGTTAATCGCCAATCATTCAACCTGGAAATACTCATGGCCTAAGGCTTGTCACTACAAGTCACTAGATGAGTACTGACAAAGGCTCTTTTGGTCACTCATATTTTCCTTGGCTGAACAAAGAAAAATACTGGGAAATAATATCTATGGTACTTTGTACATCTTAGTAACAAAACAGTTTAAACAAGAAGTTCCAGTTCCAGCAAATACAGCTTTAAAAACCTCAAAATATACAACTTTTGTTTTCAATATTTCTACAAATCCACTAAGTTGTTGACACACATTTGAAGCTTTGAAAACTACATTGGAGAAAGTTGAAAAAGTTTGTCAAGGGAATGCTGATATCTATTACAGTGAATGTTCACTGAGTAGAGCTGTATGTAAAAACATAAACATAAATAAACAGTTAGCAACAGAATTCTACTTGTACCCAGTCCCTGCTGTAAATGTCTAGCCTACTCTGGCATTCAAGGTCTCAGTTTACTATTCAGATAGACACAAACTAAAAATATTTCACGACTAAGTTACTACAAAAGGTACATGTATGTATCCCATATAGTGTTGTTGTGGTCTCTCTTCTGTACCTATTACTTTGGTAATCAAGGTGTTAGTTTACTAAGATGATATATTGCCCCAGCCTCGTGCACGTACGGGTATGGCTATCGTGTATAATATATTGCACCAGCCTCGTGCACGTACAAGTCAGGCTATCGTGTATATATTGCACCAGCCTCGTGCAAGTACGGGTCGGGCTATCGTGTATAATATATTGTCCCAGCCTCGTGCACGTACAAGTCTGGCTATTGTGTATACTATATTGTATCAGCCTCGTATACGTACAAGTCTGGCTATCGTGTATAATATATTGTATCAGCCTCGTGCACGTACACGTCTGGCTATCGTGTATAATATATTGCACCAGCCTCATACACGTACGAGTCAGGCTATCGTGTATAATATATTGCACCAGCCTCGTGCAAGTACGGGTCGGGCTATCGTGTATATATTAATTTACCTCAGTTTCTTTCGTTTATTATCGATTTTGAATCATTAATATAAGTCCTTTATATGAAAGGACATTATATATGTTAATACATAGTCAAATATAGTCCAATATGGTCCAATATTGTCCAATGTAGTCAAATATAGTCCAATATAGTCCAATGTAGTCAAATATAGTCCAATATAGTCCAATGTAGTCAAATATAGTCCAATATGGTCCAATATTGTCCACTATAGTCAAATATAGTCCAATATAGTCACATATTGTTTAATATAGTCCAATATGGTCAAATATAGTCAAATATTGTCCAATATTGTCCAATATTGTCCAATATGGTCAAATATAGTCAAATATTGTCCAATATTGTCCAATATTGTCCAATATAGTCAAATATAGTCAAATATTGTCCAATATAGTCCAATATAGTCAAATATAGTCCAATATAGTCCAATATTGTCCAATATAGTCAAATATTGTCCAATATTGTCCAATATTGTCCACTATAGTCAAATATAGTCCAATATTGTCCAATATTGTCCAATATAGTCCAATATGGTCCAATGTAGTCAAATATAGTCCAATATTGTCCAATATAGTCCAATATGGTCCAATATAGTCCACTATAGTCAAATATTGTCCACTATAGTCAAATATAGTCCAATATAGTCCAATATAGTCAAATATAGTCAAATATAGTCCACTATAGTCCACTATAGTCCAATATAGTCCACTATAGTCCACTATAGTCCAATATAGTCCAATATAGTCAAATATAGTCCAATATAGTCCAATATAGTCCACTATAGTCAAATATAGTCCACTATAGTCAAATATAGTCCAATATAGTCAAATATAGTCAAATATAGTCCAATATTGTCCAATATAGTCCAACATAGTCCATGCAAACCAAGTACTGGGTGAAAGAAGTAGCGAGTCGTGAAAATCGCCAGTCAAGTTACAAGAAAAATAAGTGAAGATCATGATAAAATGACGTATCTGAATTCTGATTCATTATATACAATCCAATATAAATCTGAAATGAATGTCATAGGTTGAGAGCTCGAAAGAATCATCATTAAAAGTTGAAAGTTTAAAATAAACACATGTACTTGTATACAAAAATACATAGTTAATTAGCATACTTGGTCAAGAAACAATGCGAACGTCAGCTTCAGGAAATTATAATATATCAAACTAAATTGTCAAGACCAAATTAAAACTCTGTTTCATCTATATCGTTCTCACAATGACACACTGTTACCTCATGGGACTTAGCAGACTTTGTTAGATACACACTTAATATTCATCTTAATATTTATCTGAAGGTAATAAGCACTTAGGAGTTATGCATATTCAGTATGTATCTAATAAATATGTATGTCTGCTAAGTTCCATGAGGCATTGATGGACCAGTGTCATAACAATAGCGATGAAATAGAGTTTCTATTTGGTCTTGGCAAACGCACAAAATTTGTGTGATGTGAAATGATGAAATGCCTCTCCAGAACTCCAAATTATGAAAATGTAGAACTGTCAAGGCTTTCCCAGACAATCCAAAGGCTGTCCTTGGATCTCCCAGGGCCGGCAAACATAGTACATGCAGGTTCCGTTCTTTGTCATATTATTAATAAGAAAATCAGACGATTTTTAAAGTGTTCCTCATCCCCCACACCCACCACACCCACCACATCCACCGCCACCGCAACCACCACAACCCCCACAACCCCCACACCCGCCACATCCACCACAACCACCACAGCCACCGGCACCGCATCCTCCACCATCTCCACCATCTCCACCATCTCCAGCACCCCCTCCACCGTAGTCGGCAAATTCTCCTCCACCACTGTCAATTAAACCACCTGCTGATGACATGTATAGAGGATGGTAGGGAACATAACACCAATACCCAGCGGCCACAAAAAATGGCAAGGTATCAGGGTCTGTGGAACGTGGCTTGTCTTTATAGTTGATTGGTGTCCGTGGCTTTGGCTGACACATAATGTGAAGTACCCCAATAGTGAAAGCCAATGCTACAACTTGTGGTGCATCCTGTTCAATCTTGCCAACTTTGACCTTGCCTGTTCTTGCACTCAGTGAAACCTGGTTGCCCAGATGAAATGTGTGACCACTTTGCTTCAGTTTTAATTTATCACACAGCTGAAGACCGTAAAACAGGGCTTCTAATTGTCCGGGATTACCTGGAATTCCTTTTACACCACGTCGCCCTGCATTCTTGTCACCGGGAACTCCCGGCACACCTTTGCGAAACCCACACCATTTACCAATACAAACACCCCAGTCATCAGTTGGTCCTTTAATGAGCATGGCTCGTTGACCAGATTTAGGATCAAAAGTAACGCTGAATCCACTACCAGGAATCTAAATATTCGGAGGAAATTATATCTATCAATTAAAAGATTTAAAATGGTGTGCAGCGAGCGTTGATTGGTAAAATCTCCCCAAATTATTTTGAGCCAATTTCCATCTCGCAATCTCTCTCAGCCCCTCCCTTTCCCCCACTTTCCCTTTTCCCCACACCTTTCTCTGCCAGTCAGTCATTAAGGCAGAGACATGTAGTCTTTTTCTGTCTGTCTGACCATCTGTATGTCTCTTTGCTGAAGTCTCTATCACTGTCTCTGACTTCTCCCTGCGTGGCTCTCTCTCTCTCTCTCTCTCTCTCTCTCTCTCTCTCTCTCTCTCTCTCTCTCTCTCTCTCTCTCTCTCTCTCTCTCTCTCTCTCTCTCTCTGACGCTTACCTGGTTAGCTTTTGGTACAGTGTCACTTCCAACTGACTGAGATACTGCAGTAAGATTATCTTTACTGTCTAACACCTCTATAACGGAGAACTTCATTGAAGGACAGTGCATCATCCGAACTGTGAACACATGGCGCCCATAGTGATTGTTTACTCTATAATTGAAATGAAAATCATGCATTATAAATAGACAAAACTTGACAGTAATGGTAGACTTGCTGACGTCTCCGGGCGTTATTCATTCTTTATTTGAATAAATATTTTGTCTAGAAAACACAACTTTTGTGTAAAACGACAACCGAGTGAACGACTACGAAACAGCCAGGTGAACATGTAAGCCCTGCCTTGGGAGATGATTAGTATTAAACTGAGAAAAATATCAAAGTTGGGGCTAATATTTTCCCATTAAAAACTGCAATAACAAACTCGAAACATTGAAAGATTATGAGACAAGTAAATAATGATAAAACATTTCCCAAGGGAGGAGTGGCTATGGCAAGCCGTACAGGCAAAAGTGTTATTTTTTTGTGTGAAGGTAGGTTAAGTTGTTTTTGTATTTTTCGCTATTACAGACATTTACGTTGTATAGTTCAACTGTCTGAGTTGGTACTAAATCACATTTTGATGCAATTGGCATAGCTACAGCGGGAAAAATTGAAAATGAAAAAAAAAGCCTGCACCTTTGTGTCCATTAAAGTAAATGACTGCTAGCAAAATATCAGGCGTGGTAGATGAAAATCAACCCGCACTACTGCAGCTGGATTCTGGTCTGTAACAGCACGTGAAAGTCTTAAAAAGTATAACTTATATTGTTTGTTTATCATCCAAAATTACCTGAATTACTTTCTAGGGAATTATAATATTTTATGATAGTTTACAATATGATAACATAATCTTCGAATTCATTACCTATGTTTGGCTTCAACCATGCCTGTAGACAGCCTCGTTCTGACTGGATTTGGCAAATATGTGCCAGCAGACTCTTGAGTTAAGTTTGGTGGTACTTCGTACTTCCCAATGTTGACATTTAATTGGGATTCACCCTCCTTTAAAGACACGATTCTGAATGTTATGGTAATGGAGTTACTGCTCTGAGGGTTGTCTTCAAGTGTAAGTGGGAGAGTGTGCGTTTCACTTTCATTACCATTGATAATTAAGTCATCCAGAGCCTTTCGAAAGTCAAGGGTAGCGATTCCAATCAGATTCCCAGATGAGCAAAATGCACCAGGGGTCATCATTTTGAACTCCAACGATGTATGTTCAGTGCTGTTGAACGTGAATCTAGCAAGTCTTCCACCAGGTTGTGCTTCCCAAATATGCTGGGGGCCTTTCAACTTAAAAATGTTAAAGAAGCTACCTGCAAGCTTACATGTCAAGACAAAACGACGTTCCTCTATGGACTGTTCTACAGCGATTCGGTCAATGTGTACTTTGCAGACTTTGGTAGGAAGAATCAAGCGATCTTGGTGGTTCAGTTGGTTTAGTCCAGTAGGTGGGTTGCCTCTGTACATGGCACCACTGACAGCAAAATCCTCTTTAAATGCGGCTTTCCACAGTTGTCTAGTCATGGCATCAGAAGTGACAAGTTTGGATCCAACAGATCTTTCATTGACAGAGTCATCATGGTTGAAGGTCTTGCCCAGTATGGCTTCTGTCTCCATCTTGTAGAGGCGAGGATGCAGTTGATGAGAATGCCAGATAAGATCCATATCATAACAAGGAACAAGGAACAGCTCAGGGTTACATTTCTTCAAATACAACAGTTTCTTGTACCTCTGTAGGCCATTCTTTAAGAAACTGGTGAATTTATAATGCGGAAGGCTAACCTGGTAATAAAATAACTTCTGTCGTTTCACAGCTGTCTTGAGGTCATAGCTAATCTTACTCTCATAATCCACACTTGATGTTGGAGGTGTTACTAGATCAACAACAAAGGGCTCATCCTGATATAACCTCTGCCATATTGCCTCAGCTTTAAGTAACCCTTTGTTTCTTGCTTTTGCACTGTGTAGTTGATGGTCAACAAATGCATTAACCAATGCGACACAGTCATTTCCATATTCTTGAGGGGCTAGCATGTGAACATGCCAGATCCACTCAACATCCAATGGTGCCACAAGGTCAGGTGATGGGTGTTTGGCCGCGAGAGGGAGCCATAACATCTCATACCTGCGAATAGCATTCAGGATACACGCATCGTTGTTGACTAGACTTGGATAAGTATGAACTAGCCTCAGAAAATCGAGTTGTTTTTTAGCCGCATCAACTAGATCAATACTTATTCTCATATCTTTTTGTTTGTATCTTTTTCCATCTTCTGTCGCCTTGGTAACAAGTGTCTGTAATTTGGGATCATCAATTTCGATTGATGCCATCCTGATTTTCAAAGTGGTTTCCTTGTCTGGTTGTCTTAACTGCCAAGACCTACAAAATAGCAAAAATCACGATGTTGTGAAAGTTGGTACATGTGCCGGGTAAGGGGCGAGATCAATAGTTCTATGTAGAATAAATAACTATTAGATTCTTATAGCTGGGCCTCAGACACAAACCCCTTACCTATCTATCTATATGGGTATGTATATGTTTGTGTATACATAAACACATATATAAGCACACTTCTACTTGTATACTGTGGCAGCATCTAAAAAAGATTATAATCACGCAGGCTTAACGCTGGCGGCGTCCTTTAGATCTCGCCCGTGTTCAGGTGAGCACAATCGATGGCATAAATGCTGGAGAGAACAGGTTTGAAAATGGTGGATAATGATAAAACATTCCACTTCGTTAAATCACACCGTTTTATTTTTCGTACCATGAAAAACATAGACATAAAGTTATTAAAATCATAATCCAGTGGTCGGCGTACTCCGTAATCAATGTTTTCACTGTAATTGGTCTTTATTATGGCCAATTTCAGTCATTATACGTGTAATAAACAGCTCTGAATATAATAATGTCAACGAGAGATTGATGAGTAACGATTTCACACCACCCTTCTAAGCTGACCGCCGTGAGAACAAACATTCTGTCCAAAATTTAATAGTCTAATTACTATACGTGTAGTCTTTTTCTACGATATCTTTCTATTATTAAAACCATAGACAGTCTCCCCTCCACTGTCTATGATTAAACGTATATCATGGTGGAGATAATCGTAACGGACTAGACTAGTTCTGAATATATATATGTATAAACTGGATGCAGTTATATTTCAATTCTAAGTGGTATGGCATGGACAACTATACAATGCAAATCATTAACAATTTTCTCTACGATTTCATTAAATGAATTATTCTATTGTGGTCAGCGAAACGTCACGTCACTACTGATAGTGGTCCTTGTTTTGAAGTTGACACCGGCCATGTTTTCGAGCCACCCATTACAAACGGAAAAAAGGCCTTCAGGATTCTCATTGTTTGTTATATTATTGAAGTAGACCCTACTATAACAAAACAACCAAGGAAAGTATGATACTGGTGTTGTTGACAAAAAACAACAACAACGTGAAACGTCATCATGGAATGGGTAGCTTTCGATGTTTATGGCGACATGTCCTTGTGGTTAGCGATTTTACGAACGCTGTGACCTTGAACAATGGCAATGCACGGACAGAACAAAGACCACACTATTTATAATAGATTCACGACCATAGTACGTACACGTAAGCACTTGTTGAAAGCATTCTGTTCTTAAAGGTAACGTTGCAAAAACTACCTAGGACCACAGGCAAGAAAGCATGTGCTAGGACTATACACCATTGACTAATATTTCTTTTTTTCAGTAAATAACGATTTCGAGAATTATTTGGAAATAAGTTGAAGTCGACAGACATGATGACTACTTACCTACAGTCTTTTGTTTTTCTGTAATGGCGACTCACCTCGTATAAGTTTATAGCGTTGCAGAAGTGTGGTACATGGTCTGGTGGTTGTCAGTGACCTTTATGCGAGTTTGCGCAGTAATTGTACCCAAGAGAAAGCACTGCACGTCTCGTGTGAATGAGACGTGGGAGAGTTAAAGTGGGTAAATGGCAAATGGGATACCTTACAAATATATAGGCCATAGACACTTGTTTTCCCAGATATGTTTCAGAACATAATAAAATATTAATAAAATATCGATAATATTGACATATTTGGCCGATAATAAGTGAATGGTGCCAAATAACACATTTATCTTATAGGTGACACTTTGCATTGTTTTGACACATGGGTGTGGTTCGCACATACACTAGTACTGTTCAGTTGAGTTGAGTTGAGTTGAGGGATAAGGTATCCATGGATAATTAGTTCGTCATGTGTGTCGGCAGAGAGTCATACTCATTGTTAAATGAATTATATTCGGTGCATTGACGACGTTTGCTGGTAGACCTTTCCATATGTTAACGGTTCTTGATGTAGAGAAGTATTTCCTGGTATTTAGGGCAGAGTTGTACTGTACTGTGTACGTGACAAAATTATCTAATCTAACTTGCATGGTCTACGCTTGATGCCTACAACAGAGTTAGCTTTCAAATTCTTAAAGTATGAACACTAGGAGAATGCAGCAGTGATAAAATTTGATGATTTTATAGTTAAATAAATTTGATTTCCAAGTTGTTTTCGTTCATTTGTTCCCTTTATCTCATTACATATTGCTGAATATTCACCCTACATATTGACTAATTAACAGCATTACTCTATGTTGGTGACTTTGTCTATATCTGAGGCCTTTTTTTTAATCACTTTTCTGCTTTACTTGAATAAGATTTGTGAGTAATTGTTTCCGAATTTAATTGAATACTTCGACGGATTTGTGTGATATGTATGTTGTTTTGTTTTGTTTTGCTTTGTTGTTGTTGTTTTTTCTCTGAGGACAAAACTCGATTAGTTGTTTCGTCAACTATTTTTGCCCTCATTAAAATAAAGTATTATTAATTACTGAGCATACTTCCATTAGTCGGATCAGTAGATACATGTATTCACACTCACTGACAATTAGCCTGTGAGTTTGTTCTATGATTAGTAATCTAAAGATGGTAAACTCTGATATGACAGTGATAAAAGTGAGAAATATGAAAAAAATATGTGAGAGGAAACAATAGTCATGATGGCAATATTTAAAACTTTATTTGAAATATAGAGAAAAATAAGAAAATGATATTAGAAATCAGGAAAATCGCCGCAATGTGATGAGGCCAGTCTTCCATCCTTTTTGACACAAACTGAGTCTGAAATTTGCACAATAAATTTTCTTCTGAAGATCTCACTTCCATCGGTTGTGTTTATATATCAATATTTTATGAATATTATTTATACATATTTATATGTTTTCCTCTTTTATCTTTTTGAAGAGAGCACCACTGTCTTCTCCTAATGGTTTCCCTTCATAGGGACTACTGTTTCCATGGTAACTCACAAATCCTTCCAGATGTTCCCAGTGTCTCTGATCTTCAGGAATCCCTAGCCTAGTCAACAGTCTATCTGAGAGTGTTGGGGTCACAGGCTGTAATAGTATTCCAGAGATCCTCAGCGATTCCATAGCAACGTGAAGTATGGTGTACAGCCATTTTGAATTTTCAGGTTGATTTTTCAGATTCCAAGGTTCATAATATTGCACAAAGGCATTGGTTTGTCTGAGGCAGCTCATAATTGCTTCAATGGCTTTATGGATTTGAAAGTTTTGATAGTAAGTATTGACTATATCTGTTGAAAGAAGAATAACCAATCTGGTCAAACTCAGTGAGAGGAACACAGGATGTCTCCAGATACAAAACTTCATAATTTATTGATCAATTTGTAATTTTGGTTCTGGTTGAGGTCTAAAAATTATACGGAGTCTGTCCAGAACCTTATAATGCTAAACTAAGATTTCAACTTTTCACTGTAATGGGAGTGGATATAACCAACTACTAATAAATGTGTACAATATTTTCCATAAGTAATTGGACAAACAATTTGTAGTGAGTAAATTGGTGTCTTTATTAGCAGGATAAGTGATACCAGCTTTTATTTATTTATTCAGGTAAACCAACGGGCATAAAGCCCATTTACAGGCACCTTTAAAGATATAAAGGTACTTTCATAAACTTTGGGCTCTGGAGAGTCATTTCATGATTTCACATCACATAATTTTCGTTCAGTTGCCAAGACTCACCAAATTGAAACACTTTTTCACTTCTTTTGTGTTCACTCTGGCACACAATTGCATCATGGGACTTAGCAAACATCCATACTTATTAGATGCACACTGAATATTCATGTCCTCATATGTTTAGGAAAACTGCTTACCTGGCAAATCTTGTAGACTTTGTATGAGTTCATCATAATCATAATAATCTGTATCGGTCTTATCACTACTGTCTGAGATTGGTGGAAATGAAGATTGGTGAAATGGTGGGAAGATCTGGTCTGGGTTCAATGACCTGGCAGTGCAGCGAGATAATAAATTACCAAGAGTACCAGCTAACTCTGCATTCAGGTACTTCACAACTTTCTCATCATAATAATCTGAAATGAACCCTCAAGTATCATTATGATAAGCCAAGCAGGCAACAAATAATAATTTGAATGCTACAGATATTTTGTATTTTGAAAATAAATTTGATAATTTTATGATTTTTGTTATTTTTAAATAATTATTTTTTTTATTTATAAATAATATATTTCTTGCTCTAGTGTTATGACCAAATCTGAATAGCCTTCCCCATAGACACATATACACCAAATTTCAAAGTTTTTGAACATCAGGTTCAGAGAAGAAGATTAAAATGGAAAAAGTTTATGGACGGAAAGCAGGAGATAGCCATTAAAATCTGATGTGGTGAAAGAGACTAGATGCCTTTATTTACCTCTATTTCCATCGTTTTGTGTCATTTGTTTTGTTCCAGGTGATAGCCAAAACAAACGACACAATGGAATGGAAATCGAGGTAAATAAAGACATCTAGCCACTTTCACCACATCCGATTTCAATCAGACTGGCCATTGACTGAAAGATGATAACTTACTGACTAGTGAAAATACTTACATAAAACCTTGATAAAACTTTTCTATGTTTGAGTATTGGTGAAAAAATGTTTTCGATTTTGTATAAAATGAAGTTTATAACTGTGAAGAGTTATAATAATAATTATAATGACTATTCATAATGTGACTTTTCTCCTGAGAGCTCATGGCGCTCACAATTATTACCCCTGGCACAGATCAACAACCCTTTATACTTCCTCAACTCCCTGGGGAAAGCATACAAGTTATCTAACTCACCTCCATCAGAATGAGGTACACCCTCTCTCATCAGAAAATACCGTAAGCCATCCTGTGTATATGTCTGGATCTTTTCAAATGGGTTTACCACATTCCCTTTACTTTTAGACATCTAAAAATGGGGAAAGGTTACATGCTGACATTTGAAGAACCTTTAAAAGAGTATGTGTACCTTGTACTTAAAGGGGGTGCCACTCCAAGATATAAAGGTATCTTCATAAACTCTGGGTCTTGAGAGTCATTTCATGATTTCACATCACATAAATTTGCAATAGCCAAGAAACAGCAAAATATAACTCTTTTTCACCTCTAATGTTCTCACAGTGTTGCATCATGGGACTCAGCAGACATACATATTTATTAGATGCACACTGAATATTAATGACTCACAAGGGCTTGTTACTTTTAGATAAATAGTCAGTTTGGAAATCACTATTATTTTTCTCAATTTTTCATAAATTATGCTTGAAGAGGTATAATTATATTATTCCCAAATATTTGTCGCCATTCAGGAGGAAAATACTCGTGACATAAGGGTTGTCACTACAAGTCGTGAGACTCGTAGTTACAAGGCCCACTTAGGTCACCCATATTTTCCTTGTTGGAACAAAGAAAATATTGGGAAATAAAATCTAATTACCTTCTGACTTTGCATCATCCAATGTGAGTGACACAAAATAGCTTTTGGTGGTGGCATGTCCGCTGCCATTAGAAATGCTGGCCAATATACAGCATGAAATCTAAAAAAAAAAAAAAGATGAAAAAACAAAGCAAGACTTTGTGGAGTTTGATGAGTAATACAGTTTTTTTTTTTATGGTGGGTTACCTGCCATTACATTTGATGTATACAATGCTGATGATGGTAAATATCTAAAGGGCCATGTTTCAATCCCTTGTCATCACATTAGTGTTACCTTAATAAGGATTACACAAGATCCTTTTGTTCCGAGCCAACTTTTTCTAAAGCAGTTTTCAAACCTAGATTTTAATTCTAATCCGACATGGGCCTTTAACCAATATTTGTTTTCACATAGTGCCCTCAATGGTGAAACTATGTAATTTTTACAACTATCTGATATCCACAATATGACATATTATAGAATGACAAAGCACTAGGAACCAACGTGATTCCTTACAAGACTATAAAACTTACTTGTTTCATAACACCTGACAAACTTAAAAATCCAACACTTACTTTAGAATGTCTTTCCCGACGAGATGTACAGCAGGCCATAGATGAGATTGGTTTGGATATCCACAGACTGTCAGATAGTTAACCAATGCATCTAACCAAACATAGATCTGTCAATGATATAGAATACAGTGTACAAGGTTGATTGATTCTGTTGTTTATATCCTTCCCTTTTCTTCTATTTTATCATTGTTGTCGTATGATCAGATCCTGTATTTGGGTGTAAATTTTAAAATATTATGTAGATATTGTGAGTCTTACTTTCTCACCTCACCTATCATTTAAATCATGTGATAAAGTTACTCACCGTCTGGGTACTGTCATTGGGTACGGGAATACCCCATTCCAGCCTATCCCGTTGCCTAGATACAGAGAGATCTGGTAGTCCATCTTGAATCCACTGATGTATTAGATTTGTAAATTTGTTAGGTTTGATAACTAGATAGACAACAAGATAAGGAAAGATGAAGTACAATCTGATTTGATATTTGTTGTGAAATTATCTTGGGAAGGTGTGCAAGTGCACTTACAGTTTAATCAATTTATAAGGATGAAATTTGGTCCAAATTTACTTACTACCGTATTAGAATCACTGGATAACCAGGCTGGTAATTTTGGTCCAAATTCACTTACTATTAGAATCAGATGATAGCCAGGCCTGTAATTTTGGTCCAAATTCACTTAATCTAAACATGTAATTTCTCTCTTCAGTCCATTCCACAGGATTGCCTGTCTCTCTTGACACCTACACAAATCACAAAAAATGTGGAAAAATTTCACATTACATATCACATTACAACTACATACAACACGCACACCAGTGATTACTTGCATCATGCATACTAATGGTATTTGCACAGCAATACAATACTGAAAAAATTACTGCATAACACTGCAGCTAAATACAGTGTATGACTTAGTACTGACTTGAACCATTTCTGTGACTATGCCCTATAACACTGCAGCTGAATACAGTGTATGACTTAGCAGCTGCTCAATTACTACACAAACAAAAATTAGTAAATTGAAAGTACATGATATTGTGGGTTTTTCCAAAGTTTTGGTAGTCATGGTTACATACTTTGACTATTTTCCCATCTTCGTCTTCTATGTCTTTCACCTGTTCATCAGTAAGAAATGCCTCATCAGACACAGCATACCAACCCTTATATGTTCCTTCATATATGTAACCATTGGAAACCAATTTATTCTAGAAATAAGAGAAAGATTCAATTCTTTGATGTTACCTTAAATACTGTAAAATTGTATCTCCAGGTGGGGATTTTGACCTCTATTTGAAAAAAAAAAATTGTAAGGTGACCCCTGATTTTTTTTCTTGATCTTAACTGAGATTGAGTCTGAGATTTACTTGAACAAAATAACAACAGTTTTTACAGTTTATTTCTGCACCACATTTAACTGCAAACCAATATCAACAAGGGACATTTTGTGTGGTCTAATACCTTAATATTAATCAATAGTACATGGGTCTGACTTCTTGTAATGTAACAAGCAAATTATTATATTTTGAATCATCGTCATCAACCACTAGCCTCTTTATGGCAGTGTGTAACAAATGACCCCATGCAGTGGAAAAATGTACATAACAGACGACCCTATGCAGTGGAAAAATGTGCATAACAGACAACCCTATGCAGTGGAAAAATGTGCATAACAGATGACCCTATGCAGTGGAAAAATGTGCATAACAGACGACCCAATGCAGTGGAAAAATGTGCACTGACCTGTGGGAATGATTTGAATGTCATATTCCACAGTGATTACTACACTTACCCAAAAATGATTGACAGCTTCCCTATGTCTGTCTTCTGTTGTTCTGATGTAGTCTGTATATTGGATATTGCACTTATTGAATAATTCCTGTAAGTTAAAATAACAGGAGAGTTTGAACTGGATCAATCTGATGAAAATCTGATGTGGTGAAAGCAGCTAGCTGTCTTTATTTACCTCTATTTCCATCGTTTTGTACTGTTTGTTTTGTTTCAAGTGATCGTCACCCAGAACAAAACAAACTACACACGGTGAAGGAAACAGAGGTAAATAAAGACATCTAGTAGCTTTCACCACATCAGATTTTAATCAGATTGAAATGGGATACTGTAGCACAAATAATTAATGCTTAACTCACTTTGGAGTCTTTGAACAAAAATTATGGTTTCACTTTTAAATTGTATAAAATTGATCTAAAATTGATCTTTATTGAACTAAAGACATTGCTACTTAGTAACAATGTAACACTGTGTCAAATTTAACATATAATTTACAAATATAATGTCATCACGAACCATACATCTCTAACCTAAAGCAAAATTTAGGAGTCATGACTTTATTGTTCATCTAATACATATTCATATATGCTAAGACCCATGAGGAATTTCATTCTAGAAAATAAGGTATTTTCATAAACTTTGTGTTCTGGAGTTTCCTTTCATGATTTCATATCATAATTAATTTCCTTTGATTTGAGTTAGAAATTAAGAAATGTATGGTTCTAGATGATATCAATAATAAACAGAATCTAATTGTGTGAAGTTTACTTTACATATCAATATACTCTACCTTAAATTGTAGAGACACTTGATCACAGTATAACTTGGTAGGTTTGCTGTGTCTGGCAGCAGCTTGCTGGACTTTCAGTCCATGTTCATCAGTACCAGTGGAAAAAATAGTATCTTTATAACCCAGAATCCTGTACCAGCGATGTAAGGTGTCAGCTAAGGTTGCTGAGTAAAGGTGTCCAATGTGTGGAACTATAAGAAAATCAAGATGTGTTAGATCCTGGCGGGCAGGTGGGGTGGGGTGTTTATTGCCATAGTATGGTATACAGCCTTACAGGTATGTACCGCCCAAATGGGTCATTTTCAGAAAAAATCCCTAAACACCTAAATATTAGATGTAGATGGTGATGATGATGATGATGATGATGATGATGATGATGATAATGATGATGATGATAATGATGATGATGATGATGATGATGATGATGATGATGATGATTGTGATGAAGATGATGACGACGACGGCGGCGGCGACGACAACGACAGTGATGGCAGTGGTGGTGGTGATAACGATACTGATTTAAGTTCATCAATTTATGCTAGTAGTGTTTGAGGGTGATGCATGATGCACCAATTGATGACCAATGGTGTTTTGTCGTGGGCGGAGAAGTGGTTGAGCCTGAGGTGCATCTTTCAAAATCTACTAACTAACTTACCAGCATTGACATAAAATATCGGAGTTGTTATGAATGGTGATGCTTCTTCTACCTTTGGCCCAAGTCTTCCGGGTGTACTGTTAAGTGATGAAAACCTCCTCCATTCGCACGTGCTTGATCCTGTGTCCAATTTCCATAGCAACAAACCATGTCGAATGAAGTTGCAATTCACGTTGGCAGTTGTTGTAGTGAAATGACTGAGGTACTTTACACAGGAAATGCCCCGTGACTGCATTGCAGCCGTGCTTTTGCTGGAAGTTTTCTAGATATCAAAATGGCTGCTTTCTTCATTTAAGTGTTCGAGTTTCACTTTCGTTTGTGGGAAAATCGTAGAAAAATAACTGGCATGATACACATGTGTACTGTCGGCGAGCGGTCAAAGGTCAACTGTTATCTCGCCCTCAACGTTCAAAACTGTACGAGCAGTCGTTTTGAACAACGCAGTGGGTGGCCGGTCAGTAGGTGGACGATGCATTGACAACGATTCAGAAATTACAAGATCTGTAAGTTCATGAACCCGATGGTAACAATGCATTCCCATCCCCTAATAATCGGATATAAGTTTAACCTGACAATAAAAATGACAAATATGTCATCAAGTTCTTTTCATTTGACTTGTCGTGCCATGCCCATCCCTGGACCACCTACATTGAGAGATGAAAGGAAGTGAGATTTTGTAAAGGGGATGAGAATGGCAGTCGGAGGACAGTTGACAGATTTCAACAGAAATGCCATTATCAGATGGCACAGAAGGGCATCGAACTTAAAACTACACACGGTAGGTAGTTGTAAATGTTTAGGGACAAGCCTGAGACGTAATAAGTAGACTTTTAGAGTTGGAAAAGTGTGAAGTGAAAGGTTTTGTGTGAAAAGTTCAACTCTTTGTTCGAAATCGACAGCGTAGCATCGGCGCGCCGTACACCATGATACACGGGTTTTGTGGCCCTCATGCTAAGCTGGTACAAGTTACACACAGTCTGCAATGTTGATGTTTTTCACTACCGTACCGTAAGCATCATGGTGATTTATGTGGCCATACATATTTTCGCCGGATTTCATCTTTACTATCGATACGACGATAGTATATTCAGAAAACGTGAGGGCAACCAACATTCTCAGAGAACGTGTTATGTAAAGGGATATAGACATTCTATTCTATGCTTGCTTATGCAAGGTGAACAACTCAATGGCCCAAAAGTGACACATTCTAAATCTATGTTTACGTAATTTTCTTTGTGTATATTGACAGTGTCTATTTTTACCCGTGTGTGTGTGTGTGTGTGTGTGTGTTTGTTTGTTTGTTTGTTTTGTTTGTTTGTTTGTGTGTGTGTGTTTAAATTACACGACGAACCCCGTACTACTCGTATTAGTACTACACGGTGGTTAAAAGCAGAAAAGTGGTTAATATAACTATATTTATTTATTTATTGATTACACGTAACAAAACCCTGGGGATTTGTTAAAGGTACAAATAAAATAAAATTGGGAAAAAAAAAATCATAATAATAACACTTATAGGTTTTTCAAAAGTAACATTACACATCATAATAAAGACTACAAAACAAAACAAAACAACAACAATAACTATTCAACGAGTTGAAACATAATATTAATGAAAAAATAATAATGAAGGGTATTTAGACATTTCAAATTATATATTATGAGTATTTTGTAGGTGGTGCTCCCTTTTTATATTACTAAGTTTGATATATTTTCCAAGTGCGATAATTAGAGTTTTGTTGCTCATTATTTCTTTAAATTGTTGTTCTTCTGTCAAGTTTCTGTAATTATTAATATGTTTAGCAGCTTCACTAAAGAGGTCATGCCTGAGTAAATTATACAGGGGACACTGTAATATAAAGTGTTTTTCATCTTCTACAAGGGTTGAGTTGCATATTTTACATAATCTGCTTTTAGCTGGTATTTTGTGATGACGGCCCTTTTCAATTTCAAGTTTGTGGTCACTTAGTCTGAATTTACAGATTATTGATCGCAATTCTGGGTTATTTAATTTTTCTAGATATGGTTCAAGCTTAAAATCTAATTTAATGAGTTTGTATGTTCTGAGTTTGCAGTTATTATTTCCATTTTCCTCTCTGTTATTTAAGCTGTTTTTCCACTGTGAGATGAAGCTTGCTTGTTGCTGATGTTCAATGTTGATTATTTGCTGTGTTTTTATTTTCTTACTGATTTCATTGACTTGTAATTGATTTATGTCACTATTAGGTAGGTACAAAGTTGTGGATTTGTACCAGGTTGTCTTTATAACTATAGTACTGCTACATGTCAAATGTTGTGTTTTGCTTACTTGAACCATAGACCCCTCCACTGCCTATATACTTAAACTGCTGTATGATGTCACTTAAAGTGATGATTATACATGCAATCATTATCAAAAGTCAATCATTGCCATTAATTATAAATTCATGGTTAATATTGATTGATTGGTTTATGTTTGTTTGTTTGTTTGTTAAACGTAGAATTATTAAATTAACACAATGAGATGGGGTCTAAAAGACTTTTTTTATTTGCAACTATTTGTATGTTTACAAAGTTTTGAATACAGTAAGAATATTTGTATGTGTACATTTCATAGTCACATATATAATATTAACATACACTGAGACTCAAATTTAGCTAGATGGATGTAAGGTCTTCTCAACGTCTTCTCAACCCCTTGGTGTATACATCCAGAGCTAATTCATATATACATTGTACCTCATATGCTAGAACCATTGATGTTTCCACTTATTGAAAAGCTAAGTTGAGTGCAAAATATGTAAGAGCTATTGACTTTTTTTTTCAAAAGACAGCTAGAACTGTTCGTATAATTTGAATTTGACCTCCTTGCTTTACTTAATCAATGAAAATGAATTCAGTCTGCAAGGATTGGCAGAATGTGGAACCAGGGAATACTTTGAGTATGCAGATATATAAAGGATAAATACATGATACTAGTAATATATATTAGCTGTATAGCTTCTTTCATGTTAGCGTTCGCTGGCTCTGTATGATACAACCACACAGAAACCATTCAGTCGCTCTGTTTTATATAACCACACAGAAACCATTCAGTGGCTCTGTTTGATACAACCACACAGAAACCATTCACTGGCTCTGTTTGATACAACCACACAGAAACCATTCACCATTCAGAGCCAGTGACACTAACACACATTGTAGGTAAAACCATGAGTTTCAAAGGTATAGATTATCAATGTCACCACCCCCCACCCCCATACTACCCGCTGCACTAAAATGAAATGGGACATATGCACAATCAACACACATTGCAGGGGTGAACAAATCATTTTGTGAACTGGTGGTCCCCGGACCAGTGCCTTAAAAAATCCAGTGGTCCTGCTGAAAGAATTAGTGGTCCCAGGTCCCGCTAATGTGACACATTAAATCTTACCTATGAATCTGTATATTCATACGACTTTTTAACATAGTTATTAAAAGTAAGGTACTGGTCCAACGGACCAGACAAGGTAAAATTTGTGTGGGCCACCCAAAAAAATCGCTAGTCCTGGACCCAGGACCAGTGGATTTGTTCACCCCTGCATTGTTGGTAAATCATGAGTTCCAAAGGAATATCAATGTGGCCATCTCCCCACACCCTTCGTTACCAGGGTTCCCAAAGGTTAGCAATAACACAATGTATATATGTTATTTCCATTGTCAGTGTACAACTAGGAGAAATAATTTATGGATGGTAAAAGGGAGGCGTCTAATAATAGCCACAGTGTCTGTTAACTATTGTTGTCACTTGTAAAGGCAATTGTATTTGCAAAGTACAGGCTGAATACTTTTTATTACAATGGCTATTCACTGCTATTGTGTGATGACTTTAGTGAGGCACTTAAAAAGTAATACAACTTTTTGCTTTTGATAAAAAAAGAAGTGTGTGTGTGTGTGTATGTGTGTGTGTGTGTGTGTGTGTGTGTGTGTGTGTGTGTGCGTGCGTGCGTGCGTGTGTGTGTGTGTGAGTCAAATGCTGCTGGGTAGATTGCCTTGGTATTTGATGGGGATGTATTTAACTTGGACCATAAGATGTGTGATTATGTAAAAAAGTTATTTTTGGTTTTAAAAAACCTGTTACAAATAACTCAAAAAGTTTAGGAAAAATTTGTCTGAAATAAGACTCTTCTGACAATACCATGGCAGCTGTGTGTTTGATATATGGCAAATATTGATCCGTAAAAGTTTACTCTTTGGTCACAAGTAAATATTGTGCATACTCAGTTACAGGGCTGCATCCACTGACTACTGATTCTTGTCAGGAGACTTAGTATAATTTAAAGCTGGTAGCCTACTTGGACTACCACTGATTGTGAATCATTTAGAAGACTGAAGATTTAGGCATATGAAAGTATTTAATATCACTTATCAGACCTATTTGTATATTTCCAATGGGGGTTCCCAATTTTATTTCCAATGGGGGGTGGGGGGGGGGGTGTCGGTCCCCAATTTTCCTCAGTTCAGGAGTATGACATTACTGATAACCATTCTAAGGCTACATGTATTTCCAAGAGTGGTAGCCTATTGGACCACCTGCAGTTACACATTTTCAGTGTGTATTAGTAATAACTGACATTAACCGAAAAATGCAGCTCAGTTACAGACTGTACCACTTAAATGAAAATTTCAAAAACTATGTAAATATGTCAGTTTCAATGTTCCAAAGTAAGCACAGGAGTTGACAGGCTAAGAGAAAGTCTATTGACTAAAGAATTCATCATTGTATGTACATGTATGTTTGTAGCCCACACCAAGACTAACACGGACTGTAATGGTATTATGTACTCAATCAATACCAACTATATTTAGAAACTGTTATTTATACAAAGGACTAGACAATTGGGAACGCAGGTAGAAAGTATAACAAGGTTTGGTGAATGATAGAAACCCACATATGTTCATTATCAAACTGTGCACATACGTGACATGTACAGTCTAGCACATGTATTTCCAGGTAGTTTGTCTCTAGTTGAATCCGCATTATTACATACACGTGTTTGTTTGATGGCAGGTCTTTCATTCTTACTAATTCAAGGAAGCATTATGACTTTTTAATGATTTAATTACAGGTAATGCAACATTAGAAATTAGATTATGTCTATTGATTAACTATTTTTACCCTTTTTTTTTTGTTTGAATTGCAGATTTGAGAAGGTTATATCTGATGTGAATACATTCAGAAGAGGATGAATGGAACTACAGTGACGTACATTCCATCGGTAGTTTTCATTTCAGTGGTCACATTCTACATGTGTCTTAACAGGAATAGGAATGAAGGAATGCTGGATAACATAGTGACGACCTTGAGTGTGAAGAAGCTTAATTAACTAAATATGTGTATTAGCTTATATCTGTAATTATGACCGTCTGTGTCATTACACTGCATTTAAGTTGACCAGCCAAGATTTCAAACTAGATAACTTGACTTGAGGTGTCTGTTGTTTGTGAGCTGTTTTTAATACGAAGATGAGTGTGTCAACAGAGAGTTGGAATTCTTCTGTCGCTGTCGGCAACCTGACTACGCTCCCCATCAGTTTGACATATGTTACCCTGGAAACTGGCTCCAGCAAGGATGTGGTAGCTATTGTACTGAAAGCAATAACATTGGCTGTCATTATTATTACATCCGTGTTTTTGAATATTCTGATCTCACTGACATTGTATCGCAAATCATCCGTAATGACGACAGGAAATCGATATGTCTTCAGCTTGACGTTACCAAATGGTATTTTCAGTGGTATAGTTCTACCCTTTGTCTTCATTAGTATTCTATATGATGACTGGATTTTTGGTGTTGTGTGGTGTAATTTTACTGGTTTTGTTACTATGACAACATTGTCTGGCAGTATGGTGATGCTGGCAATAATAGCCCTAGACAGGTACGTGGAATTTGACAACAAATACTTACTTAAACAGCTGTTTATAACTGGTTTTGTGAGAAATTTATAATTTTCTATTGTTACATTTGTTTGATTTTGAAATTGAATATTTTCATTTCAATTATTTTGCAGGTATTATGCCATTGTACGTCCAATGTTATATCCGTTAGCATTTACAAACACAAGATCTGTTCCAATTATACTATGTGGATGGTTGGTAGCCGTCATATGTAGCATCCCACCTGCCTTCGGTTGGTCCAAGTATAAATTCAACACAGACAAGTCAAGCTGCCTCCCTGAATGGAATAAACACATATCATATTCTGTCTTTCTTCTTATAGTATGTTACTTAGCACCGTTTGTTACCATGGTGATTTGTTATGTTAGGATATTAAGTGTAGCAAGGACTAAAGCTAGAAAAGTCAATATTGGCAATATGATGTTAGAAAGTCCAAGACGACACAGTACTGGCAGTACCTTTGACAACAAACCGGACAGTCCAAGGCGACACAGTACTGATGGTGCTATCGAAAATCGTCGCATCAGCTTCTCATCAGATGTAGGGCAACATCATAGCCAACGTCGCCATAGTGATAGCAGTGCAATAAGTGAGATTGGTAATGGGACTCGTCCAAGGAAGAGATCCCGATCATCACTTTCTTTAATGCTTAAAGTAAATTCACCGTCCAAAGCATTGAAAACAGTCTCTCTTCTTCTAGGAGTGACGTTATTAACACTAGGACCAATGTGTGTGTGTATTTCTTGTGAGGCTATCCATAGTGCCAATGACATACCTAGCTCTATCGTTGTCATGGTGACATGGCTTGCGTTCTCAGCATCATTGTTTTATCCGTGCATCTATGGTCTGTGGAGTGAGACCATCAGGAAAGGAGCATATTATATATTATGTCGCAAATCACAGACATTAGATGATGATGAAATTCTATTTTTACAATCACGGAGAGCTTCCCGAGCACACAGTATGAGTGACAGTGTTGCAGATCTAACTAAGATGCAGTTAGCATTGCTTCAGTTTCGAGCTAACAGATCTAATTCTCTAGCTTCCAGTGGTACTGGAATAACTACTAGTGACTCAGGTAGGTGTAGTTGTATGCATACAACATTTTATTCATTTGCAGAAAGCCATCTAATACAATGTCCTCCCAATCCTTTACGGTGCATTGCACATTACTGTTAACCCTCTCTTGAGATTTACTACCAAACATGTTTTTGACTGAGTAGAAATTTTCATCTGAGATCAAAATAAAGAGTTATGGAAAGTCTTTTCCTAAAGGAAATTGTACACAAGAATACATGCTTAGCTAGGGAATGCACACCGTTGTAAACCATAGCCTCTTTTACTGTATGTTTTACTTGAATGTATGTTTCACTTTTTACAGGGACATTACTGACGTGTATTGATGAAACTGACTATGAAGAAGGTGACGTAGGAACACCATCAGGAATTGTTGCCAATAATACAGGGATGTACCAGTATGATAATTATGGTATGGACACAACCAATGATGATGATGCAAGGACACAGCAATGTGACAATTACAGTATACAGGCAACTGCCATTGTACACTGTGAAAACACTGAAATAGTCCAAAATGAAACCCCACCAAGTGACAAAGGTATTATCAAATATAGCAGTGATGAAGGAGTGCATTCTTTTGATGATGAAACGGACAGAGAAGCCCAGACAATTATTGAGACGATTTAGTCTTTCTTGATTAGCATCAGAAAATTTCAACCAATCAGCAGCCATTAATTAAACGATTTTATTATGAAACAGAGAAGCCTGGACAATTATTGAGATGATCTAGTCTTTCTTGATTAGCATCAGAAAATTTCAACCAATCAGCAGCCATTATTCAAATCATTTTATAATGAAACAGACACTGAGGAACAATCAGAAAATATGGCCCACTTTAAGTTATAAAAGTGAAAGATCGTCGTGGAGTTCATCATTTATTTATTTATTCATAAATTGGTCATTTTATGTGTTTCTTTATTCAGATCGTAATGATTTAGGAGAATACAGGTTATATTTTATTTCCTAGGTTAAAAAGAACTTGGGGTCATCTCTGAAAGGTCTACAGACATTTGCTTCCAACAAGTAGAATACCATCCTCAATCTTTACAAATTGGAGCAAGTTTGAGTAGCTTGTGCAATTCACGTCTTCGTAAGAACACTGTCACCAAACAATGCTAAAACTTGATGTTCTTAAACTATGTACCAGGAATTATTACATATATACCAGAGATTACTTACAGTAATACACACACATACTATGTAATGATAATTGCACTACAGTGTAATACCAAAAACATTATTGCGTACCATATGCAAATTAAATGCAAATGAGTGCATTCATTCCTTGTACATGTAATCGCAAGATCGCACAGTAAGATTTTAAAGGAAATGTCGCTGTTTCGGATAAACATATGTAATAATATCATTTATTTATTTTTATAGCAATTACTTATTTTCCATAGTGCCCTTTCTGTTGTAAAAAAATATTTAAAGTGATGAACAATGACAATTAAAAAATTAAAAATGTTGGGAAATTAATTACAGTGAAATAGCTGACAGTATTCTATGCCATATGAGTGCTAGTGTGGGTACTCACCAGGGATGTTTACACTCATTCTTGCAATGTTTTCTGCTACACTTTCACTTACGCATGAAGAGTATCACAAGTACTCATGCAAATATCCCAAGTATGCCACACTTGCACCCATGTATCAGAAGGTATCATTTACATTATCTTAGATTTGATAATATGTCAACTTTTCTAAACTATACAGGGTATACATACTATATTATTGCTGAAAACTATGCCAAAATATGAATTTTTTTATGATAGTCTAAATAAGTCATTGAAATATGAAAGCCAAATATCATTAAAATGGCAAGAATTGAACAAATAACTGAGATGTCATGCTACCCTAAGTATGTAATAGCAACCGTGAAATTTAGTTTATTTGGTCTTATGTCATCCATTTCAGTAATTAGCTTTCACTGAAATGTACAAATGGAATTGATTAATTTGGTCAAATTTCTCTCTAATTGGTAATGTATCATAATTAGATTAAATCTAAAGTGGTGTACATTTAATTGATTCCCTAACTAGATACCATCAACATACCATAGTGGAGTCATGATGGGTGAATGGTTAGAGTGGCTGGCTTGGAATCTGCAGATTGCAGGTTCGAGCCCCATCGCTGCCATTTGTTTCTGAGTAGCTAAAGTCATTGGGCAAGATTTCAACCACAGCTGTGCCTCAGTCAACCCAGCTGTATAATTGGGGACCTGGTAGGATAGAGGTTGCAATATGAATGCTTTAATCCTATGCACTTACACAGGCTGCAATGGATTGTATGCTTCACAGGGAGTTGAGGAGGACTGCTGTGCTGCTATAGATCTGTACCAGGGGCAATAATTGTAAAGCGCTTTGGGCACAAAGTGGGAAAGCGCTAAATAAAAACTAACATTATTACATTATTATATCATTATCAAACAAAAAGAGAAAACCACAGAATAACATTGACTGGATTTGAATTTGTTTGTGTTTTAACTTGAACCTTCAGGGTTTTTTCACATTGAATATAGTAAGTAGAAGTAAAGTATATGTATTTCAACATATGTTTTTCCAGATTTGCTGTTGGTGAGATATGTAAGCTAATAATAGGGGAAATGTAATTATTATAGTAAAGTTATTTATTATTTATCAAGAGAAATAGGATATAAGTCTGTCTAGACAGATTGCTCACATTGTCTCTCTCTCTCTCTCACACTCTCTCTCACACACACACACTCGTCTGTCTTTCACCCTCATTCTCTCTTTCACCATCTCTCTCAATTTCTCTCTCTCTCTCTCTCTCTCTCTCTCTCTCTCTCTCTCTCTCTCTCTCTCTCTCTCTCTCTCTCTCGTAGCACACAATTAAATTTATTTCATATTGATGTAAATATTACTTCATGATGTTAGACCTCTCAGTAGTAAATGTTTGTATTGGTATATATGCATACAATGCTATGACGTGGTGTTATGAAGTTTGTCCAGTAACTGAGATTAATGTAATTACTAAGTGTAGATCACATCTAGAGTTTGTGTCTTTATACAACCATTGCAGCAGTTGTCAAGAGATACCTCTGATCAGAACATCATTTTATCAGTGGTGGCCAATTAAAACTAACTTTGAAGGTGTCATTGAAAAAGTCTTCTTCTTGTCACACTATCAAACTGACATACATTGATACAAAACAATATGGGGTACCTCTGATGTAGGTTCATGCCATGTTCCTTCATTTCGTTTATTGTTGTATACCGTATGACTAACTTTCACAAACATAACAAACTGATCAAGTATTGCATGAATCTACATCTGATGATCTGAGGCTCCCGCTATTTTTTGTATCAAATGTATGTTAGCTTGACAGTAGCCCCATCTACACGGCACTACAATCCTACCTGAGGTAGGGTTCAGGATAGTTTGAAGCCCATGTAAATGCAAATGCGTCCTGAAACCGTCCTGACTTAGGACACCTTTGAGAGGTTTCCTGAAACCCTCCTGACTTCGTCCTATGTACTGTCAGGACGGCGTCAGGAGGGAACACACGACATCTACGCCGCAACCTTCCTACATGTAGACACACACCTATCCTACCTCAGGTAGGACGACCTACATGTAGATGGGGCTAGTGTGATATGACAGACTAACTAAATAAGACACCTTCAATGCACTGATAAAATGACATTCTGATCACAAACATATGCAAGGGTTTTATTAAATAACATTTATACCATATCATAGAATATTTGTCCATTTTTAAGATATTGTAGAATATGTCCTGTCGATTTTAAAAATCTAAATTTTAATGTTTTATAATGCTGGTTATTTGTCAGTCTCTCTGGTTGACATTGAATTCATGTGGCAACTTAAAGTGTGTACAATTTTTTCAAAAGTACAGAATTATTTGCAGGTGATATTAAAGTAGTCAATCTTCCTCAATTTCTGAATTGTGTCTTTCTCCAATTTGTCATTTCTGTCTGACCATCACACACTTACAGTATGCTGCAATGTCTGTCATTCCTGTCTGACCATCACACACTTACAGTATGCTGCAATGTTTGTCATTCCTGTCTGACCATCATACACTTACAGTATGCTGCAATGTCTGTCATTCCTGTCTGACCATCACACACTTACAGTATGCTGCAATGTTTGTCATTCCTGTCTGACCATCATACACTTACAGTATGCTGCAATGTCTGTCATTCCTGTCTGACCATCACACACTTACAGTATGCTGCAATGTCTGTCATTCCTGTCTGACCATCACACACTTACAGTATGCTGCAATGTCTGTCATTTCTGTCTAACCATCATACACTTACAGTATGCTGCAATGTCTGTCATTCCTGTCTGACCATCACACACTTACAGTATGCTGCAATGTCTGTCATTCCTGTCTGACCATCACATACTTACCATGCTTACAGCATTATCACTTCTGTACAATACAAATTTTGTGTCATCACACTTGGTTTTTAACAAATTTACACGTCATAACAGTTACTTTACTCTATCGAAGTCACTTCTATCATGCTTTATGTGCTCCAGGGCCTATTAATGTTTGGTATCCAAGAAAACACCCAATATATTTCAAGTGACAAGCCTGAGTTATAACAATTAATGTTGTGTTGATTATTACACCCCCCCCCCCCCCCCCCCCCCCCGGTATCAACGGTGAACAAATGTCATTAAATTGAGAATACCAACCAAACACTACATTTTTTTTCAGTACTAAGGGTGAGGTTTTTTTTTTTTTTGTTTCTCATCTCCAATGGAATAGTCAGGTGGGTCGGGCGGGCGAAATAAAAAAAAAGGGGGGGCAAGAAAAAAAATGTATTTTTTCAGTTCTATTCTCTATCCTTTCTGTCCTGTTAGTCTCTATACAACTTCATTTCTCTTCTCTTTATTGAATTCCTTGTTACAAGTCTCTTTCCTTCATTTTAGCAAGGTTGACAAGTCTGTAGAACAACTTTGTAAGAAGATGATTAAATACTTATCATCCTGATGGGTGTACCTCTGTAGCCATGAACTATTGTGTGATTTTATCAGGAGTACTAATACATTCGTCCTATTAATCAAAGTGGCATTGCCATCGCTAACAATGTTTTCAAGTTATCCAATTTGAACTTTAGTATGTAACTTTTTGAAACACTTACGTGATTGTCATCAGTGTGCTAGATGAATTTTCATTTATATAAACCATTACTCCTATGAAACATTTTTCTTCAGTGTGAACTTGTCAAAATAATCCACCAGATAACATGTAAACATTTCTAGAACTCAGAACCCCTTTGGGATTTACTGTTTAAAAATAATTAAAAGTAATAATGTAAACATCGGAATGTCTTCAAAGGTCATGCATGTCATGGGTCATGAAACGCTATGGAGTCGGTCATTTCCCTGATAATACAACTGATTTCAAGCTAAAAACTGGTCAAGAAATTAGGAATGCAGTATGACTTTTACCAATTTTAAGCATAATTTTGAAAATGATGGAAATATTCAGAGCTATTATTAAATTGCAGCAAAATGTACCGCGTGACAGTATTAATTTTGAGCCCTGTCCCTCATCAAATCTCAACGACTTCTGCCATGATGAAAGACACATGCTGCTCTGACGTAACAAAGGGGTTGGGTGGGTGGGTGGGTGAGAGGGGGGGGGGGGTTAGACGGTGGTGTTCTGCCAAGGTTTCCAACAAGTGGGGACACAGGCCCCTTGGTGTCATTTGACAGGGAGTGGGGTCAATTATTATTGTCTATGAAATATTCATATAAATTATCTCAGACCACTATAGAGATACTGTGGTCTGAGATATTCCATTACGTATAGACCATTACCTAACTACATAAAAAAATTCCATTCATAATAACAGTTCCCAGTAAGCTATTTTTTGAAAATTGTGTACTACACATTACACCTTAGAAAAAGAAGGCAATTAAGATTATGTAATTTTAAGTTATATATATATATATATATATATATATATATATATATATATATATATATATGAATGATATATTGTTTAGAAAGATTGGACAGCCAGGTAGTCACAATTTTTAATCTGAATATCAATGAATAGCAGTGCTAAAAATTTATAATTCCCTTTTTTCAGACAAGGACAATGAACAACTTCAAAATAAGTCACAGTGAACATATGATTGAATAAAAACTTTGAGAAATCCTAAACTTGTAACCACTTGTTTCATTTTTAAAATTGTTAGTACACTGCTGTGTTTATCATTCCCTCTTCAAATTCATGACATTTCTAAGAAAAAAAATCCCTGACTTTAAAAAGTACCAAATGTGAACGAAAAACTTACAAATAATAGTCAAACAAACTTTAAAATAATTTATTTTTTATTAATTAACCGTTACTGGCTGTGTATCATGATTTGGTCCTGCTATATCAAATGACAGCATTAGTTACGTACCGTAAACTTGCTGACATTAGGTGTCCTTGAAACTCAGAACTTGAATCTTTAACTAAAACTATCAACAAAGTCAAAGTTGGGATGCTCTGTAAATATTACATCAATTTTTTTCTGATTTGCACAACAAGTTCGTTCTTCATGTCTGACCGGGCGCACATGCATCGGCCGTCTATAGTAGCCATGCCAGTGATTACGCATTGATTCAGTGCCCAACATTCATATGTGTCACTAGCACTGTCAACATCATGCATAATGCAACACGATCCCCTTTTTCGGAATCGAAATACATATGTACTCATTTAATTTAACCCATCAACAAATGAAAATCACAACCTGTCCCATAAATTTGGTTCACGAAGGCTTCTGAGCTGTGGCATGGGAGATAGATGTTCCGGTAGCAAGTTCAGTGTTTCGCACACGTCAGTGATTAGGTCAGAGGTCACGACAGTGACAGTAGGCAAAACATGTGACGAGAGACGTCCATTTCGACGTCTCATCTAATCCCTCTAATTTTTTAATTTGTAGATTAATTTTATCAAAGTTGATCTTTTTGTGGCATTTTTTATGTTAACAATAGAACTGCGCGTTGTCACTGTATCTTATATGATGTCAACAAAACTTTCCCTTACGCAGTCAGTATACTTCTTGTGGGATTCACGTCGAGTCAGAGCCGTGGACTTAGATAATTTTGATGTCTGCCGTAAAATGAATGCGCCAAAGCGACGCAAGGTGGGAAAATTATTGCTTCATTTGTAATTTTAGGGGGCCAATGTCGCAAGGTCGTGGCCTCGGCAGAACTGGCCTAAGACGCCATGGGGAACCTTACAATTTGCTGTGCTCAGGGGTCGGTCGGAAATAAAAAAACTTTTTTTTTTCTGATGTCGGAGCTTCAAATTAGGGTCGGTCGGGAGATGAGAAACAGAAAAATAAAAAGGGCCGCCCTAACGTAAATACAAAGACAGCCTCTTATTTAGTGAGCAAACGGCAGGTTCTGGTTAATAGTTAATATTCCGTACAATTTACCGCCCATTTCAAGTTACCGTTCACTTGCTCTGTTTGATGTCATCATCAATGTATCATAGTAGAACCTTCCTGACACTACTACAGGACTAATACATTCACACTGGCAGTGGCACTAAGTTCGTTACTTCCGTTTTACCTCAATAACATTCCCATGTTCGTAAAATTCTCCAACTTGGGAGATACGCTACACAGTGCAAAATTAGAGTATACACATACTGATATGAATATATATGATCATGATGATGCCCGGTGATGATGGTTCTCTGGTATTGGTCCATCAACTATGCTATATTCGTTGTTATTACACCTCAACGTTCTTACACAAGCTGTCATTGGTCAGAATCAAATCACATGACCTTTAAATACAATATTGCTCGCGCGTGCAGACACTCAGGCTTGGGCATCATTAAAATTTTGGTAAAGAGTGCCAACCCTCGGGCAGGCACTAATTTAAAAGTGTGATATTACCCTCGACAGCATGTGTTGTTATTTAATTCCTACTATTTCTTCATCAGAGAACTCGGGTGTAACGTCATTTAATTCAAGAGCAACGTCATTTCCGTCATGCACAACGTCATTTCCTTCATGCGTAACGTCATTTCCTTCATGCGTAACGTCATTTCCTTTCCTTTTCCTGACCTTCTTTCTATCCCAGAAAAAGAAACTAACTATCAACATAAGTCCGCTCAATATCAGTGTTGCACCAGCAACGTAAAAGGACACCTCATAGTCATGTGTATAATCATAGATGTAACCTGCAAGAAGAAAAGCAACAGTCAAAAATTCTCACAGGCACTCATTCAATACTAATCATTGACACTCCATCTCTTGCACCATCCCTCTCTCCTTCCCTTTCATCCTATCTATCCTGTCTGTCTGTCTGTCTGTCTGTCTGTCTGTCTGTCTGTCTGTCTGTCTGTCTGTCTGTCTGTCTGTCTGTCTCTCTCTCTCTCTCTCTCTCTCTCTCTCTCTCTCTCTCTCTCTCTCTCTCTCTCTCTCTCTCTCTCTCTCTCTCTCTCTCTCTCTCTCTCTCCCCCCTCCCTGGCGAGAAATGATTGTATTAAACCTCGGACCACTACAATAGTGGTCTGAGGTATAACTACCTGCAATAGGTGGTCCAACTAATTGGCTTATTCCAAGAAAGAGTACAGATAACCCATAAGCACTCGTAAATTTATGATGACCAACGATATCTCGTACTACAACACTGTCAAAGGTAGAGATTACGCCTCTTGAAAGTCCCATGATTGCCATAACAATGGACATGGACGTAAAGTCTTTGGTTGTTGTTAAAAGTGTCGTGCTTATTCCATAAATGGTGATGGCAGCCCCGAAAACCTTCCCTTTCGAAAGATGGAAAACATCGACTAGTAGACCTTGTGCGAAGCCTGCAACCATCATGCAGAATCCGAGAACCGACAGAAGTGCTGGTGCTTTATTGTCAGAAATTCCAATGTTTATCGCTCTCTTAATGACGTGAACGAGAGGAATATTGAATCCAAAGGCATGCAAGGCGTAACACACCATTAATATTGAAAACATATGAATTTTAAAGAGTGACAATTCAAAATGATTGTAAATAGAACGAGGCAGGTTTATACAGCACTGTGATACTCTATTCCTTGGTGATAACTCCATAGCTGAGTTGGATTCAAAAGTCATTAGCTCCTGGGACATCTTTTTATTCTTGTCGTCTGCTGTTATATGTATTGGCCGTAGGAGAACTGCACTAACACATATATTTAGCACCAATCCTCCCAGTATCAGGATACTACCTCGCCAACCGTAAAAATTGATAAGCAAACGACCAAATGGAGCCATCACAAATCCCCCACATCCAGATCCTATAGAAGCAATGCCCATGGCGGTAGCGTGACGTTTATTGAAATAGCGACCAAGCATTCCAACAGCAGGAATACGGGCAAGGCTAAAACCAACTCCTGTAATGAATAATATTAGAAGTAAATACATTTAAAGCTGCACTAGGTGCAACTGGAATGTTTAAAAAATGTTCTCTTTATAATTTATTCGTAATATTGTACATTGTGAATAGTATTGCATCACCTGTGTAAACGTAGTTTTTCTTTGTAGCTGCATACATGATAAATCAAATCGGATTGATTTTGAGTCCGCACCCAAAATTCAACACCTTCAATGGCGATCACGATTTCAATCTTTTCTGTTTCTGTACTACTAATGGATAATATCGACCACTGATTAACATGTACAATATCTGTTATTTGTATTTTAACAATTTTCGATGAATATATTGTGGTTGTCTGGTCGAAAAAATTATACTACAGTTACAACTAGTACAGTTTTAACATGGTAACAGATTCAAAACCAAGCTTTCGCTAAAGATTTAAACTTGGCTGTTGCACTACTAACTTATAGCATTGGCCACAAATTAACAGATGCAATGTCTTTATATCAATTTTTAGTGAATATATTTGATAAAATAAATATATTCCAGTTGCTGCTATATATAGTGCAGGTTCAAATATTTCATTATAACAGTGAATTGAAAGGTATTGTATCTACGTCAGATATTTCATTATAACAGTGAATTGAAAAGTGTTGTACCTACGTTAGACATTTCATTATAACAGTGAATTGAAAAGTGTTGTACCTACCTACCTACGTCAGACATTTCATTATAACAGTGAATTTAAAAGTGTTGTATCTATGTCAGATATTTCATTATAACAGTGAATTGAAAGGTGTTGTATCTACGCCAGGTAGTTCATTATAATAGTGAATTGAAAGGTGTTGTATCTACGTCAGGTATTTCATTATAACAGTGAATTGAAAGGTGTTGTATCTACGTCAGATATTTAACAACATATTGCGTAGTACACGAGTTGTGTAGGACACTTACCTGCCAAAACACCAAATGTGATGGTGACAAATTCTACAGTAGGGGCAAAAGTACTGATTACCATGGAAACAGATGTCAACAGTCCTCCTATGAAAACTATTTGACGATGTGAATATCGTTTACACAGAGCAGCAGAGATTGGTCCTGTTGAAAGATAAGAAAGAGTTGGTCAATGAGAGACCTTCCATACATGTATTATATCATCACTAATGTAATGAACCCATGCCATGTGATAACTACTGACAATTCTACAAAAGTCACAAACTAAAAATGAAATTACTCCCATGAAATGGAAAAAAAATACTCCTATCGTAAAAAAACCCACTCCAATGGTAAAAATAAACCACTCCCATGAAAAAAACTACTCTCTTACTTACACACAAACTGACAACAACGCATGATGATAACCATGACATCATAAGCTAACCTACACAAAAACTGATAGAAACAACACATGATGATGTCATAAGCTAATACCTACAAACACACTGACAATGCATGACGATAACTGTGACCCATAAGCCAACCTACTCACAAACTGCTAGAAACACATGACGATAACCACGAAGTCATAAGCTAATACCTACAAATACACTGACAACGCATGACACCGTAAGCCAACCTACACACAAACTGATAGAAACAACGCACGACGATAACCATGACGTCATAAGCTAACCTACAAACACACTGACAACGCATGATGATAACCATGATGTCATAAGCTAACCTACACACAAACTGACAATGCATGATGATAACCATGACGTCATAAGCTAACCTACACACAAACTGACAATGCATGATGATAACCATGATGTCATAAGCTAACCTACACACAAACTGACAATGCATGATGATAACCATGACGTCATAAGCTTACCTAAACACATACTGATAGAAAAAACACATGACGATAACCATGACGTCATACCAGCTCCTTCCTGAAAATATTCGATCAAGATGTCGAAAAATATGGCACTTGTAAACTGAATACCTCTGACTAAAAACAAAACAATAAATGTAGCAATTACAACCATCCATCCCCAGCCACCATCCGGCGGTTCGTCCAGTATGGCAGGCTTCATTGTCCGACTGGATTTGCTGCTTATTTCTTTGAAGCCGTTCATGTTTGTGTCTAATGATTAAAAAATATAGGAAATTATGAAAAGCTGAGAAACACTAGGCCCAATGTGTATGTTATGCATTACAGGAGATTTCGGTTTAAAAAATATTCATTTCGTTTCGTTTCGTTTCGTTTCGTTTTGTTTTGTGTCGTTTTGTTTTGTTTCGTTTCGTTTCGTGTCGTTTCGCAGAATACCATAAGTCGTGATAGACACAATACAAAGATCCCTTACACAGTATCTACTTGATATTTTCTGACATTTGTTTGAGTTTTTGTTATCATTAATATATTTTAAAATACAGAGCAGACACTGTGTAAGGATATCCGTACTGTGCCTATCTCAAAATGAATCCTTGTGATCAGTCTCACTGATCTTGATACATTTGCAAGCTAAGACGAAATCTGCTGTATATGACTCGTTTTTGAACTCAAGACAAAATTATGGAGACTGTGAAATGGCTCGAACCAGTATATTGGGTGAGATTATCGTAAGGGATGTTACATTTTGTATTTCTGTTAATAGAGGCTTTATCCATTGCGCGAAATTGTTGTCACATTGAAGGTTTGGGTAAATACCATTCTGGTGCAACGAAAAATGTAAAAAAAATAAAACCCGACAGTTTAGGTGATGCGACAAATGTCTACATCGAGCTAGCTGTAAGTTGGCGAGAAATGTCAAGGTTAATGATTCAGCAAAAATGATCGGTATAAAAACATTGAAACACTTACATATATACTGTCCAGTGGTCTGTTCATAAAATGTCTAGTTAAATATGTAGAAAATAACATGGAAATATAGAAAATTGAACTTGGAAGTACGTACACTTTACTAAACGTATAAGATGTGTACTTTCTGTCATGTCAAATTGTGTTTTTTATCAAGCTGTAGAACAACTTCAATAACATGTGAACTGAGTTGACAAAAGCTCAAAGTACGGCCACGTATATAAATCATACAAGCACAAATAGAATGACTTTGTATTTGACCTAAATTTACATGTTATACGATACGAATATGTCTGTACACTGTGAACTGTGCACACTCAGTTGCCCCTTAGTTGGCTGTTCAATTCTGTTCGTCAACCATCACTGGGTAGTAAAGATCAATGCATTACAACTCAGACCACGAAAAATGTTTGGTGATCTGAGATTACAGCTAAAATAGTAAGGATAGTGAAACAAGACACATGTTTACCTTCTACTAGGTTAAGGGTGCCTCTTCTTATATACAAATGTATTACAATGTGCATCTAGATCACATTTGGTGTTCCGTCCATCTAGAGGAGAACATTAAATCCATTGGATTCCTTCGCCACATTGCGTCGCCCATCGATGCACTATATTGTATCATACACACACGTACACATATTATACACAAAAAACCAGCATCACGGACAGTACTGGTTGACCTGTGGGAAGGTGGTCGTCATTGATAATGCCCCCTAGACTGATAACCTAATAAATGATTAAACCAATCTCTCTTGCCCATTCTCTCTTCCTTTTTTGATAGTACTCGTGCTTGAGCATACATTGTGTACGTCACCGAGGATATACTACTTGTCGTGTATGTATGTATGTATGTATGTATGTATGTATGTATGTATGTATGTATGTATGTATGTATGTATGTATGTATGTATGTATGTATGTATGTATGTATGTCTGTCTGTCTGTCTGTCTGTCTGTCTGTCTGTCTGTCTGTCTGTCTGTCTGTCTGTCTGTCTGTCTGTCTGTCTGTCTGTCTGTCTGTCTGTCTGTCTGTCTGTCTGTCTGTCTGTCTACCCACCCACTAGACCGTTAATTGCAGAGTCAGCTGTGTTTGTTGAAAATATCAACAGGTATGACATGAACTGATGACTTGTCAATGATATTACTACGTACTTTGCATACCAGCTATAATGGAGTTGTACTATTTCTAGTGTATAATTGAATTTAAAAATAAATACATAACAGTTGTATACAATTACAGGAGGTCCCTGACTGACAACCCATGTACGTAACACATTGCCACTCCCAAGTGTTGTTTTTATTTCCACTCGTACAATTTCACAGTCTCCAGTATGGTACATATTTCCTGTGCATGATATGATAGTGTGGAAATCTCTGGCATCTATACTATTTCCTTAAGATGAGTATGCTTTATAAAATTATGTTAATTGATTGTTCGTGTCATCTTCTTTACACAATGACCTTGTTTGACGTTCTTCTTCTAAATGTCACGATTTGACGTTTTTTTTTAGCTCGATCCTTTTTTTGTTCGCTTAAGAAGCCTTGGTCAAACCTTGGTTTTCAGCTTTGTTGATTTATTAGTACTGGGAATCCAGGAATCGTGTTAAAAAATGCACGAACAACTGATTAAATATAAATAAACATGCACAAACAAACAAATATGCATGAGGATATGAAAATGACATTTTAAACACATGAATAACTAATCTATACATAATATACGAGCCTTTACACCTAGTCTACTAAAATAATACACAGCGTACTAGTAACTACTACTGCAATATTTCTATATACTTGTTTGTTTGTTTGTTTGTTTGTTTGTTTGTTTGTTTGTTTGTTACGGATTTGAGTGTATAGAAACATAGTATATTATTTCCTAGAGTACAGGACGCATGTATACATTATATATAGATTAGTTCATGTATTTAAAATGATGTTTTCATTTACTTAAACAAATTTGTTTGTTTGTGTATGTTTATTTTCATTTATTGAGTTATTTGTTTATTTTATCATTGATTGATTGATTTGTTTGTTTTTAACACAGCACCTGGGTTCCCAATGATCTATATTTAGGCCAGACTTCTGGGACTTCAGCGACCCCTGCAGCTCCGCCATAATCCCCATGATCTATATTTATGCCAGACTTCTGGGACTTCAGCGACCCCTGCAGCTCCGCCATAATCGCATAAAGTGAGCCATCAGCGGTGAGGCTGGGTAACCAAGGCAATCTTAGGTTTGACGTCCTCCTTTAAATACTAAGTACAGACTAGGTTTTTATCCTTCCTACCTTCCTTCCTTCCTTCGTTTAATTGATCGACTGACTGACTGACTGACTGACTGACTGACTGACTGACTGATTGATTGATTGATTGATTGATTGATTGATTGATTGATTGATCGATCGAGTTTTTGACACAAATAGCCTTTCTACCGGAAATGTAACTTAAATAGTAATTTTTGTGTAATTTTGGCATGATGGTATTCACTAGATATAAACAATGAAGATGACTAAACTAGTGCCTTCACTTGGCCGAACATCATATCTGTACTACATAGAAATATTAGATGATGTGTTTCGTCAACAGTTTGGCCGGAGTATGTATGATGAACATACCAAGTATACGATGGCCACAACAAGTCCAATGCAACACTGTAAGGAACTATTGGCGGTATTCTTGGCATCAGTTACTTTTATGTTCGTTGGAACATTTGGAACCGTAATAATGATTGGGCTGTTATTTACTCGATATTGTTTCATCTCAATTCTGTACGGGTTGTGGATGGTGTTCGACTGGCATACTCCGAGACGGGGATCACGTGTTAGCTCCTGGTGTAGGAACTGGTCTCTATGGCAACACTACATAAACTATTTTCCTATACAGCTTAAGAAGACAGCTGAGTTAGACCCCGCTTATAACTACATAATATGTTACCAGCCGCACGGGTTGTTCTGTGCTGGACTGTTTGGGACGTTCGCTACGGAAGGTTGCAATGTTAGTAGATTATTCCCAGGAATAAGGTTTATTCCACTAGTTTCCAGCATGATGATGAATCTTCCATTTGCCAGGGATTATAATATGAGATATGGTAAGATATTACTTTCTATCTAAGGAACTCATTTAAAAGACCATGCTGTGTAAGCAATGTTTGCATTGGGCTTGTCAAAGTTGTCACTGAGAATGTAGGGGAAACTACACGTTAACCCCTGCATTGAATGTAACTGGGGTATTATATAGTCGACCAGACAACGATAACAGTTACTGAAAAATGAATGAATGAATGAATGAATGAATGAATGAATGAATGAATGAATATAGGCAATTTGCTGATTGTTTTGTAACAATTGAATTCTACATATATATGTTCTTTAACTTTCAGCATGTGACGTCAGTGAGAGTAGTATATCGTATCTCTTTGAGAAACATAAAGTAGGCATGGCTTGTGTATTAGCTATTGGAGGGGCAAGGGAAGCTATGGAGGCGCATCCGGGGAGAACGTCTATCATTTTGAAGAAAAGAAGGGGATTTTGTCGATTAGCCTTGAAGTATGGGTAAGCTAAATTAGTAAGTCTAACCTTATAGAGGAGAGCAACTCTGAGAGTGAATTAAGGAGGTTGTTGTGATAGTGAATTACGGAGCTAGAGGTTGTTGTGAGAGTGAATTAGGGAGGTTTTGAGAAAAATGTAACTGTGTGGAATACTGGTAAGTCATAGCATACATTTGGCATATGTATTGCTTAATTTTGCGTGCGTGCGTGCGTGCGTGCGTGCGTGCGTGTGTGTGTATGTATGTATGTATGTATGTATGTATGTATGTGTGTGTGTGTGTGTGTGTGTGTGTGTGTGTGTGTGTGTGTGTGTGTGTGTGTGTGTGACATTAGCTCCGTTTTCTAATGACCATGCAATGCACATGCCCATGTTTATCGTAACGATAACACCACACGTTGCGATTCTTATACACGTAGAAATCTCGATGTGATTGTTGATTTGATTGCTGTTGCTATGGTGATGATATTTATGTTGGTGGATGTTATTATGGTAATTGACCGGAAATGGGGGTAGGGGAAGTGGTGGTGGTGATGATGATGATGATGATAGTCTTGGCTTTGCTGTTATGTTGTTGATTTTTACATTGCTATAATTAAGCATCTGGTGTAACTGCCTTCGATAAAACCATTGATTTCTACATATAGTAGAGTTAGAATTGTTTTTAATGGTTAAATATGATATATTTGTAGTATATATATGACGGTATTATGTTATTACTTCCTCTACAAGGAAGTGTGGATAAATGAAGTTATTAATTAAGTCTGTGACATACTTCAAACTTTATGGTTGATAGTTGTTTTATCTGTTTCCTAATACAGTGCACACCTAGTCCCTGTATATTCATTTGGTGATAATGATATCTACACTCAAATAATTAACAATCCGACAGGATCTCTTCTCCGAAGATTACAAAATCAAATGGTGAAGTACATTGGCGTTCCCTTTATACCATTCTGCGGAAGAGCATTTCTTCCATACAGGCGTCCAATCAATACTATAGGTAGGTACCATATGTAGAGATGATTGTTACAGCAGCAGAAACTAAACTGTGCATAATCGACAGTCAGAGTGGATATAATTATTGCTTGTGACTGTCTCTTACCGTAGCAGTGTACAATAATGATGTAATGCATTTTTTGAGATCTGTCAAAATTGTTAAATGGATGCACTGTGTATTTCATGTTGTCCTTGTTTATCAAATCACCCGGCCTCTGGAAGAGACAGACAGACATATGCAACAATTGTATTACAATGTATAGATATTACTGTCTACAAAAGACAGCTAGGCACGTCTTACTGTTTTTCCTACGTTTTCCTACATCTGCATCTGATATATATCACGTGATCATTGAATTGTTTCTTCGTCGTTCTTTTCTGTTATAGTTGGAAGACCAATACCGGTCGAAAAAATGACGTCACCAAGCGAAGAGGATATTGATAGTCTTCATAGTGAATACACAAGACAATTACAACAATTATTTGATTCACATAAATCCAATTATGAGGGATATGAAGAGAAAGAATTAGTGATTTTATGAAATTTAAAATGAGCGTCGACGTCACTTTAATAGATACATGTGAGTCATGCTAAATACGAGTGACCTAAAGCTAATACGGGTATAACATGACACACATATACTTCACTGTACAAATGCTTTTAGATACGTATTCCCAAATAATTTTCTTCGTTCAGCCAATTCAGGAAAATATGAGTGACCTAAGGGGTCTTGTCACTACGGATGGTATGATTCATAATGTACTTGGCTGTAGCAATGCATTTAAACATTCCCAAATATTTTTGTTCGTTCAGTCAACGAAAATGCGAATTAACTAAGGTCACTTAAGGTATTTCTACTATTTAGTAAGTGAACTTGTCACTACGAGTCTATCGACAAACCCTTAAGTCACGAGTATTTCCATGGAAACATTTTGACTCATATTTCGAGCACTGCAGAACTAATGACGTGGACATAGGTCGCCGTGACGTAGAATGACCAAGGTGTATAATCGGATTATCCATATTTTCTGTCCAAAGGCAATAACTTGGGTATAGCATTATTCCGCAAACAAGCCTGGTTAAACGCTTTTCGAACACATTTTTTGTACCCTGGCCATTCTACAAATATCTGCTTCAAGGTTGTGACTATTTACACTGGATGTTTATTTATTCACATTGTTATATGTGTTTATTATTTATTAGCAATAAATAACTTTTTTTCTGGAAAAACTCTGTGAGTGTAATGGTGGACGAAAAATATATGTACTATTACTTGCACAAATGACTCCATTATATACCGCTATAATAAACACTCGTGAAACACAAATCTACGGTTAAATGAATTCGTGTCAAATCGAGGCGATAAATCAAGTAAAATCGCGCGTTACTACATTAATTTGTAAATGCAAGCTTAGATATTTTTTTCTAATCGGGCATCAATGACGTCACATGCATTGGCTATTGATATGATCGTAATGAGTTGATCAAATTTCACATGTAGTTACTATAGCAACAGATGACAGCTGTCATCAGCTTATGTGAAATGTACACGTTTTTCGCAAGTCAACATCAAATTGCAGAAAATAGACCTAATTTGCATACTATGAAATGTGTATTTGTCAGCTGTGAAACAGTTTGAAGATTTATGGCTATTGTTATCGTCTATTACCAGGCTAGGTACCAAATGTAAGAATTTACAAAACCTCTTCTTTGTTGAGTACTAGAAAGGTTTAACCGTATTCAATACGTAAAATCACTATTCACAGAGAAACATCACGGTTTTCCGTCACCACCACTACGTACCACCACCACCACCAGAAGTTAAAGCTTACGATACACTGTCTCTCTGTCTCTACCTGTCTCTCTTTCCCTGTCTCTGTCCCTCCATATATCTACCCCTCTGTGTCTCTCTTCCTCTGTCTGTCTGTCTGTCTGTCTGTCTGTCTGTCTGTCTGTCTGTCTGTCTGTCTGTCTGTCTGTCTGTCTGTCTGTCTGTGTTTCTGTATGTATGTATGTATGTATGTATGTATGTATGTATGTATGTATGTATGTATGTATGTATGTCTGTCTGTCAGCATGTCCGTCCGTTCGTCCCTCTCTGTCTCTGTCTGTCTGTCTGTCTGTCTGTCTGTCTGTCTGTCTGTCTGTCTGTCTGTCTGTCTGTCTCTCTCTCTCTCTCTCACACACACATAGTAAATCATCGTAATGACAACACTGATATTTAAGTATGCGGTTGCTTTACTAGTATAATACTAGCACTAGTAGCCGTAGATGTTAATGATTGGTAATTATAACTATGTATTTGATGTAACATTAAGACCAATTGTACTGCTTCGAGCAGTGCATTCCAAATTAAGAAGTCACTTTTTAATATTTTTGAATTTAATGTTCTTTATTTGAAAGCCATCCTTAAAAAACACAATAAGTTTCTTATAGCACCTTACAAATCATGCACGTGCATGAACACATTACAGTTTGGACACTTCATACAAAACGTCTGAATATTTATTTGAATTCAAAGGTACGTTTCCCATTTTAACACAGGACACAAAATGACAAAACCAATATACATGTACACAAGATAAAAATATACAGGCAAAATAAGGTAACCTTACGATTCATCATATCAAAACAATTAAGGGTGTAGGTGTAACTTAGTGAGAGTGCAAGAAAATCGACTATATGCAGATTTTATTGTCACTATTCCAGTGACGAAACGATGGAGTATGGGATAGTTGTCGGGCAATCAAGTGAAACTTATTTAATTTGTCCACGGCCAGTACACCACACAAGAATTCAAAAGTATATATATCTTAAAACTAACAGAATCAGCAAGATATACTCTCATATTTCGGCAATCTAACAGGATGAAAATTATAATTACAGCAAAATCTGTTTAAATATTACAATCCCTTTAAGTTGGTATTTACACCTTCGAAGCAGGAGTTTATTGACCTTCGCCGTCGCGCTGATTACCATCCACGTGAGTATCCCACAGAAAGGTATACCCGTAAGGTATGTGGCACCCAAATGGGCCACTTCTTCACGCCAAATTCCCTAAACACTGGTCGACTTTTCATCTCAAAATTCCCTAATCATGGGTTGATAACATGGGAAACGTCTTCATGCATTAGAAATACGTGACAGCACCAGAAAGGTTTGTTTGCGACTAGAAATCTCTATAGCAACGGGTCTGTTTTGGATTATACATGGTTAGATATAGACAAGTCAGGTGTACATGGGTAGCTGTTGTGAACTTTGACCGCACACCCCAACATCGATCTGAAAACCTTGCAGTCTGACGACTCTGGTGCCATACTGATGACGTAGTGACTGTTGTTTATATACTTGGTGCATTTGGTATACAGGTAGGATGAAGACACAAGTATGGACTCTGCCTCTGTTTATTTCTCTCATTGATTAACTTTCCAACCTTTATCAGATCTTTTGCAAATCTAGAATAAAACCACAATACCACGTACACATTACAGTCATATTGAATAGATTACCAACCATTATGCACGCATTAAATTGTGATATTGGCCTCGCTGGGATGGGTTATTATTTAAATTATACATCACCGAACCAAATATAAACGCAATTCCAATATTTTCTTTTTTCTAGTGGGAAGCCAATAGTAGCTGGAACATAAGTTTAACGTTGACATTAATTGTTGGCATAAGAGCCTTGAAGCTCGCTTGTCACTTTTGTCTGTGAATGTGAACACATAGGACAATACTTTCAGAGATATATGAATTGTATTTTTGGGAAATTCTCATGAATTCTCCAACTACTTTACTTTCGGCTTTAAATTAAAGTAATTAAGCTGTGATAAATTTGAAAAAAAGTGTTCTTACTCCTCAGTGGCGTTTTGTCCTATAGGATCGTATTGATAGCGAATGTCAAAGTCACCAAGTGTTTTTGTACTCCTCTCACTGAGAATGTTGGTGATAACCATGATGTCTAGAGTTTTCAATTTGTCTGGTAAATGTTGTAATATGTCCTCCTCAGTCACATCATCCTGTAACCAATTGAAGCTTGTCATTGTAACATTAAAAGCTCAACATAGCTTGCAACACACACACACACACACACACACACACACACACACACACACACACACACACACACGCACACACACACACACACACACGCACGCACGTACGCGCGCACACACACGCACACACACACACGCACATGCATACATACATACATACATACATACATACATACATACATACATACATACATACATACATACATACATACATATATACATACATACATACATATACATACATACATACATACATACATACATACATACATACATACATACATACATATACATACATACATACATGCATACATACATACATGCATACATACATACATACATACATACATGCATACATACATACATACACACACAAACATACATACATACATACATACATACATACATACATACATACATACATACATACATACATACATACATACATACATACATACATACATACATACATACATACATACATACCTTGCTTATAGGTGGATTTCCACGTAAAATACTGGGATAACAGGCAGGAAAACCATAGGAATCATATTGTTGTGAGTTTGCAGCCGAGTAACCGACACTACTAACGAATATTATTGACGTCACTGTCTGAATCACATCATCCATTGCAGTGAACTGACCATTACCAGGAACACCCTGAAAAGATAACATGACGTCATAACATGGTTTGCCGTAAAGATGACAGTAGTTTACGACGATACGTGTGTGAGTACGCTAGCGGTAGTGAAGGGGAGACAAAATCATGCAATATAAATACAGTGTATATACTAACAAGGTAATATATTACATTGTGTTTTCAAGTAATCAGGTTTTTTAAAAAAAAAATGAATTCTCACCTTGATACCAAATCCTTCGGGTGGCTCTGCGATCATTTCTTTGGTCCAAGCCTGTATCTCGTGGTCATTCAAAAGGTCTGCTTTTGTATCTGTATCAAAATGACGTCATCATATTTATGTAAATGAATTGTCCAATTCTCACCTAGTGAATATATTCGCCATCACTCCTGTTACAGTATATTAATTGGGTCCACTAAAAGGTTGCTATGATATTTGTATTGGTAATACTACCTTTACAAACTAGAAGATTTCTCAAAAACGTATCGATACAAGGCAATTAAATTATTGTGAAATAATGTTGAAATAGGCTTGGGATATTTACTCTCATAATTTTGTACCTTTTGTTGGCAGTTACCTGGCCCTAGCAGTTACCTGGCCCGTACGTCACTTCCGCCTAAGTTTAGGCTAATGAACAGCTTCGTAATGATAAATGGAAGTGAATGAAACCAATGCATTTTATCTCATTAACATCCAAGTTTTTACTAAACACAGTGAAATTATAAGGTATTCTTTCCCTTTAAACTACAAAATATATGCATTCACATACGGGATAAATTTACATAATACTAGTAATGGCTGTGGATGTTTCTCTACAATACGAAATTTCACCTACCATAATGACCTTCGATGACCTTTGTGACGTAACTGAATATGGTGTTATAGAGTAGCATTGCGTCATCCCTATAGTGGTAATTTGGAAGTACATTTGCACTGCTGACACCCCTGGCTAGTAGGTCATTGGGTAGTGTTCCTTGTACGTCTAATCTCCATTCATTCCACATTCGGCGGATAATCTCAAAAGTTCCAATTTGTCCCATAGTCGTACATTGATCTATCCAGCCATCGAAGCTTAGCAAACGTCCTAAAGCTAATCTATTACAGGTATATAATAAGGAAATGAGTAAGGGAAAAAACTGATCAATTTGAAACAGAACACATCAAATATCCTTACTATGAGTACATGTATAATAACTGAGACATCTTAAAGTGTAGTAAGTCAAGTCAATTGCAAGCCAAGTCAAGTCAAGTCAAGTCAAATGAAGTCAGGTCATGTCAGGTCAAGTCAAGTGAAGTCAAGTCAAGTCAAGTCAGATCAGGTCAGGTCAGGTCAAGCCAGGTCAAGTCAAGTCAAGTCAGGTCAAGTCAGGTCAGGTCAGGTCAAGTCAAGTCAAGTGAAGTCAGGTCAGGTCAGGTCAAGCCAGGTCAAGTCAAGTCAAGTCAAGTCAGGTCAGGCCAGGTCAGGTCAAGTCAAGTCAAGTCAGGTCAGGTCAGGTCAAGTCAAGTCAAGTCAAGCCAAGTGAAGTCAGGTCAGGTCAGGTCAAGTCAAGTCAAGCCAAGTGAAGTCAGGTTAGGTCAGGTCAGGTCAAGTCAAGCCAAGTGAAGACAGGTCAGGTCAGGTCAAGTCAAGTCAAGTCAAGTCAAAAGTCAAGTCAAGTCAAGCATAATCCAAAGAATGGCTATTGCATGAGAACATTTACTGCTAAATATTTATACATGTGTTTCTCATTTATTGTAGGCAGTACCTACGTGTTGAAAGTAAAATTAAAGAAATAATCTAGAAAGAATGAGAACCATCATACGTATCTTAGCAAATTGATTGTTAGGTTTTCATTCTTTGATTTTTTTAACATTCCATTCTGTTTCTTTTTTTAAAATTGTTTTTTGAACAATATATTTTGTTTTGCCCCATAAACAACTGAATTGCTTTCATCCACTGGTGGAAGTACGGTGGCCAATAAGGAACACGACAAACTTTCGTCATATGAAGGAAACTTTAATCCGAGAGCAAAATAAAAGTTTCATTCAAGCATTGAAGTTATGCTCGCGAAATATAGAACTTTTTTTCAAATGACTAAACTTTGTTGTGTCACTTATGGGCCACCGTAGGGAAAGACATGCGAAACCTTCGGCTATAATATTGCCGGTTGGTACTCACTCATTAATTGCCATTGTGTAGAAAAAATGTGGCGCTAATAAACGAAAGACTGGGTGTGACGGTGACAGGTTCCTGTGTGTACAGACGGCGAATGATTCAACTACGACATGTGTAAATGCTATATGTGTACTGGCTTGGTGTATGGCTGCATCAGCGTTATTGTAGTACATTTTAGCTAACATCCACGTGTACTCTGAATCCGTTGGTAGAAATACCTACAGAGTCAACAAATAAACCAAATACAATAATATCTTCATCTATATCCACATCGTGCATGAAAACATGGTCGTCATAAATACTAGTGATTCGCTGTATTGATGGCAGATATGTTGCTTTATCGCCAAATTACTTGACAAGTGTAAAACTGTTTTTTTTCTTTCTATTTCGTGTTAGACATAGACAGTGGAGGACCCCCTCTATTCTTCAATTGAAATTACGTTTAACAACGGTTACCCCGGATTATTTCATCTCTATAGATTAATATTTCATTTTGGCCGTTGATAGTTATTGTGTCCCTTGAACCAAGTAGTCCCATTGTATTGGGCCTTGCCAAGTAACTGCCAACAAAAGGTACATAATTATGAGAGTAAATATCCCAAGCCTATTTCAACATTATTTCACAATAATTTAATTGGAATTAAATACCCAATATCAAAATGTACATTCCTTATCAGTGCTTGTAGAAAGGAAGAAAACTTACACTTAACTTGACTAATATAATCAACTTGATGAGAACAGAGAGTGGAACTTACCGGATTATACGGTCCCTTTTCCTGGTGCAGTTGAATTGCTATGGGAACAAACTCTTCCTTTGCAGTTACAAAGAATAAACTCATTGGAGCACATATCTGAAATTGATTAGCATTGTAATCTTCAGAAGCCACTTTTACGTATGTTGACTTTGATCAATGTTCCAAGGTAAAAGTGAAAGCTGTTAATTACCCCTCCCCTCCCCCAAAATATTTCAAAATGCACATTGACACTCGAGCCTTGCCCTATCACATGACGGTCACATGATAATCTTTCCTCTCCCTACACTGTCATATAACAAACACTATTCTCCCCACGACACAAAATTAATATTAAAAGTTATGATTTATAATGCCGACATCTATGACGATTGTTGTATGGGGGAAGGGTAGTTAAACATAAAATTAGCTTTGACATGTCTCCACTGTAAATCGAGTGTTCCAAACATTACAAGGTCGTTTCGCTTTCTCCCTTAATTGAATGAACATTTGCCTTCCATTGGGTTGGTAGAGCTGTACCCGTCCCACTAACAAAGCTTTGTTCTCCTCTCTCGCGGAAGATTGTAATATTTTAATTACAAACGGTGTTTTTCCTCGAAAGGTTTTGTTGGTTTCACCTCTACCAAAGTATTTTGGAATTGAAAAACCAAAACTGTTAACATTTTAAATGATTCAGAACTCAACAATGCATCAGGTGACGTAAGAATAAATTTATGATGTAGACTCACCTTTCTGCCATCAGAACACGGAAGATTGTCAAGTATCCTTAAGTTACAGATATAAAGTCTCTGTTGTTTGATAGCTTCCTTTAGTGATAGATTTTCCAATAACGGCTTCACCATGTCTTCGGTCACGTCAAAACTGTAAGAAAGGGTGTATAATAGCATGCATGTTGTTTTTGCAAAATAATCTGTTGATACGTTTTCAAACTTAACCACGCCAGTTGCCCATAACTATACGCATAGACGACTGAAGATGACATTTATTGATAATTGAATCATTAACACAACTTTGCTAAACTGTTACATATAGTTGTACTTATTTCATCGAATAACAGATTCATTCACGAGGTTGGCATTAAGCCGAGGTCGAGAAATGTGTGTGTATGTGTGTATGTGTGTATGTATGTATGTGTGTGTGTGTGTGTGTGTGTGTGTGTGTGTGTGAATGTGTATGTATGTATGTATGTATGTATGTATGTATGTATGTATGTATGTATGTATGTATGTATGTATGTATGTATGTATGTATGTATGTATGTATGTATGTATGTATGTATGTATGTGTGTGAGTGAGTGAGTGTGTGTGTATGTATGTGTGTGTGTGTGCGTCTCTCTCTCTCTCTCTCTCTCTCTCTCTCTCTCTCTCGCCCTGTCTGTCTCTCCTTCACCAGCACCAGCACCTCCTCCTCCTCCTCCTCCTCCTCCTCCTCCTCGAGGCAAGTTAATTGTAACTTGTTACGCCTTCATGAGTCTCATAATTATCGGAAAATCGGGATAATCTACACGATAAGTTCCAAAATGATATTATCTTAAAGTTAATTCTACTCACTTCTGTGGGATTTCCGTACATAATTTGATCATTGTTGGGTTGCATCCACTTAAACGCTGCATGCCAAACACAGAATCTTGCCTCCAATTAAAAATACCCTAGACAGTAAAAATAACAATAATGGTGATATAATAAGCTACAGCATTTCAAAACAATGCCTTTGTATCATTGGATCGTCGAACGAGAAAATGAATGTAAGTTACGTCTAAAACCTAAAGTTAGTTTGGTAAAAATTACTTTTTGCAAAAATTAACATCGTCAGTTTACATTAAACCAATGAAGTTTGTAATAGATATGTTTATGTTGTATAAAGGGAAATGATAGGAATATTAGCGGACAATAAACAAAGTTGACTACACATTTCTACACATATATCTCAAAAGAATATTCATTAGCTCATAGTTTCTACCTCTGTTCTCCTTGTATCTTATACCAAATACATTTAGCAAATCCGTTCAAACTAAATAACAAGTATATTTTAGTCTAGCATGGATGTATGGAACACTTATTTGCCACGGTAGATGCCATGGTGGCGCAGACACATTTGATCATTGTCATTTAACAGACAGCCATCGTCAAAATTCATTTCTCACGGTGGTAATATAAATAATAATCGTACAAGGAGCCGGAGAAATTCAGTGCGCCCCCAGCGACGAAATCTCTCAATCTATGACCACGTTTAAACAGTGACCACCTGTTGATACAATACGATTGTTTGGAATTACGAACCTCTGGGAGTGGAAATTTCTTATCGTAAATATCATGTAACTCATGTAGATTGTTCCACTCTTTAGTAGTCCCGTTAGTTATCTGTCTTTGTAGCAATAAGTCGTACTTCTTCTTAAGTAAATCACACTGAAAGTAATATAAACAAATACTAACGATTTATACGAGGTATATTCAGTACATCAACATCTCCTGACGAGTGATTTACTCACGAAACAGGCTTGTAGAGACGAAAAACCCGACTTGATTTTCTTCTACCCTCAACATATATATATATATATATATATATATATATATATATATATATATATATATATATATATATATTTTTTTTTTTTTTTTTTTTTTTTTTTTTTTAATTTTTAAAAAAAATTTTTTTTTTTGGTAGTACTGGAACTCTTTCTTGGTTGTAACTCGGAGTTTCACGCATTGTGCGATCATCAGACAACTGATGATCGCACTATGCGTGATACTCACCGAGTTATATATATATATATATATATATATATATATATATATATATATATATATATATATATATATATATATATATATACATACTATTGTATATAAGCATTTCCATTTGAATATATAGAATAAACAGTAAAGTGTTTCCTCTCCAAGACGTTTCGCTCAGGCTTTGTTGAGCTGCCTTAGTAGGCCCAATCCATCATAAGCTATTAATTAGTATGAGATGGATTGGGCCTATTATGGCAGCTCAGCAAAGCCTGAACGACACGTCTGGACCAGAAACACTTTATTGTTTATTATGTATATACAATATATATACATATACGTTTAGACACATATAGAGTTTTAGACACATATACAAGTAGAGACGTGTTCTATTCCATTATGATTTAGACAGGCTTACCATGTATTCGCCGCTAAATCTTTCATCCATGGACAAATCCTCCACCTAAAATGTATGTAAATCACAAGTACATGGATGTAAATACTAACAAATATAACAATATCATAATAGTTATTATGAAATAATTGGAAAGTTGAGTTGTCAAAAATACAAACAATATTATATATATATATATAATGAAGGCGTCTATATATACCTACACGTAATAATATATTGCAATGCAATACGATAAACAATAATACAATACAATAATTACAATACAATAAAATACAATACAATACAATACAATACAATACAATACAATACAATTTTGTATTCACAATTCAAGTAACAACTCCTTTTACATTAAATCTACTGAGACTACAATCAACGTATCTAGTACATCCATGGTACAATGGTTTATGTCTTTCTTTGTACCTATCTTTACATATTCTACCTTTGGTAATTCCCAAGGGATCAACCGTGACGTTGCTAGGATAGCCATGGTACCATGTATTTTTGACGGCAAATGTATCATAGCTCGAGTCTCTTTCGTATGATAGCCAGATACTAGCTCTGGCTTTATACGCTGCGGGGTTTCAACACGCCTTCTCGAGAAGACGAGAAGACGTGTCGAAACCCGCAGCGTATAAATCCAGAGCTAGCCAGATATATACATGATACTCGTCTATCGAATTCCGGGATTAATCTTACCTGGGGTGGAATACCGGGAGCTTTTGTGTGGAATGCATACATAATTTTTTTCTCCGACAATTCCCTTTTTCTTTGAATCGGGTTTGGATCGTCCTGTGGAAGGCAGCAGTCGTAGCGACGAAGGAATAAATGTCTGTATGCCTTCAGCCATCGTTGCAGTGGAAACATATACCGTTCACCGTTTGAACAGTTTTCAATTTCTATCACATCAATGTAGATATCATTGTCGCCTTCATTACTTTCTCGCCAAAGCTCTATTTTGACGACAGAGTTGAAATTCTGTAAATTAGAAATCGGAAAACGTCTCTTTTTGGTTGAATTGGCGCGAACCTTTCTTGTGTATTCGTATTTGAACGGTCTTGATGCATCTCCTCTGTCGTTATAGAGAATAAGATAAATTCTGCCTCCGTACTTCGTAGTTTTGTACACAGACGTGGAAATATGTAATATGTAGTTCCATCCACGAGCGGCTGACGTGGTTTCAGCGTTCCCCATGCTGTGTATATTCAAGACAGAAACACACGATGTTGTTGAAATTAACAATACAGTTCTATTTTGCGAAAATATACCAGCACAAAAGTCACACTCGATAACATCTGTCGTCAGACGTATGCTTGATACGGGGTGAAAGGTCACACAACTGCAATAACAACAATAGAAATGAACCATATGTTACATAGTCATATTGTGGTTGTTGGTAATAATAGCTCACTAAACGTTGTAAAACGATAGAGCAACAAGACGTGTGTCAACACAAATCCCTTGTGGATAATGATTTTACTGATTTTAATCCCTGGGATCTGTGAATCATTATGAATTGATCATTATACTCAACAAATGCCAGGGCAACCTGTGGATTGAGGTATCAACCACAGGGACATGTAGTAATGTAAACACAGTGACTCTGTGTTTGTATTAGGCTGCATTCACAAATAATGGCCAGGGGGGTCGGAGGAATTGAGGGGGGACTTGAAAATTTGGAGGATGGTGGAGGGGGGGGGGCTTGAAATTTTTTGGCAAGGTATGTATGTATGTATGTATGTATGTATGTATGTATGTATGTATGTATGTATGTATGTATGTATGTATGTATGTATGTATGTATGTATGTATGTATGTATGTGTGTGTGTGTGTGTGTGTGTGTGTTGTGTGTGTGTGTGTGTGTGTGTGTGTGTGTGTGTGTGTGTGTGCGCGTGTGTACACATGTGTATGTGTGTGGCTATATATATATTATAAAAATAAATGTGTGTGTGTGTGGGGGGGTGAAAATGTCTGACCATGTGGAGGGGGGAGGTCTGAATTGTTTTGGGTTATAAAAGGGGGGGGGGGGTACTTTGCAATGGTGGCAGCGGTGGGAAGTGGATTTGGAACTGATTATTTTTTTCCTTTCCTTTTTTAAAATATATTTATTTCGTAAATTCAAAATTTCGTCAATTATAACTATCCCTTTATTTGTTTGTTTAAGATTTTGTTTACCAAAATATGTTCTTTTATTATTGATTGATGTAAATAACTGTCCTCTTTACGGCAACACCGAACTCACGTTTGTTTCGTTTAATTTTCGTTGCGTCAGCAGAAAAAGTGCCCTCATGCACGAGTATAAAGTTGGCGTCAGATTCAGATTCAGATTCAGCTAGCGTCATATTGAGCGTCATATTGAGCGTCAGATAGCCTCAGATCCGAAGACACCCGACGGACTCAATCATACCTGAAATAATACTGTTGAGACTACAGGGAAAGATTCCGCTTCACAGCCTTTTGATGGAAGTTGGAATGTCTCTGCTTGCACAATTTTTATTTGCGAAAAATATGTGAAATAGAGTTGAAATACTTGCAACAGAGACATTGATAGCCCCAAGTTCAGCCACTGTATGTTCGTTGGTTGATATGTTTTGCCAATAATGTCATGGTGTCAGTAAAAGCCGGGAGTAAAAGCTAAGTTTACATGTGTAATATGTTGTCATTTTTAAAAATTTGAATTTAAAATTTAAAAATTGTGCAAGCAGAGACATTCCATCGTCCATCAAAATGTTGTGAAGCAGAGTCTTTCCATGTAGTCTCAACAGTATTATTTCAGTTTTGATTGAGTCCGTCGGGTGTCTTCGGATCTGAGGCTATCTGACGCTGAATCTGACGCTCAATATGACGCTAGCTGAATCTGAATTTGAATCTGACGCCAACTTTATACTCGCCCCTCATGCCCTGTACTGGCTTGGGAGATTGTTTCTTCGGTGTCTCTTGTCAATTTCAGCTCATCGTAACTACGCCCTCTACGACAGGGACAGGCTAAGCCTAGTTACTAAGTGCTGTTGCTAAGAAGTCGCTGATGTCTGTTTTGGTCACAATTTTCCAGAACTGATCGTTTTTAAAGAAGAAAATCGACGCATTTTGGTACAAATGGAATATAATTAGACTGCAAGACCATTCTAGATACAAAGATCCAACTGTAAGTTCTTTTTATTACGATATTCGTGTTGTTTATGTCGAGTTCAGTACGGTTCAGTTATGACGATGGTCGCCATTTTGGATTCCGCGAGCTGTGTCAAAAGTTTGAGTGAAAGCTCCGTGAAGTCTGCGTAGTTCTATCAAGTTAGGCTCTGTGTAGATCGAAGAGCTGTTGTTTTTCACGCGTTTCCATGGCCCCTTGTCAGGTTTGCAGATCTGAAGAAGTCCAAGTTGCACAAATTAGATATACACACTTTTATCATCAGGTGACTCGATCAATAATGGATTAAATGCACATTACACAGCTCAGTTATTTCTTCGAACACCTTTCACAAATTGTGCCCGTCATTTTTTATATCGTTTACAGGCAGTATGTATTGGAAGTGTTGACATGCCAAAAAACATATTTTCTTAAGTTTAGGAAACTGCAGACTTGCCAATAGTAAATTTGTCAATTTTGCACGATAGAGTCACAATCAAAACTTTATCGATAGTCTCTACAATTTACAAAAAGTTAAATTGATTTGTTTGGGATTAGATTTGTCACTTCAGTTTGTTTTTAATGACAAATGATTAGTTTTCATGATGCCTCGATTTTCTAGACGATGGATAATAATTTATGTATTTTTGAGGTACATTGATAAAACAAAGACAACTTGGTTTGAATCAGTGTCCATAAATTATATTAAATGTAAATAATTTATCGATTTGATATGACTATGCATATGTATAGCAATTGAGTTTGAACTGTAAAAAATGGGGTGTGGTGGTGGTGGAGGGGGGGGGGGTAATCTTGCTGCTTCATATCCTTATCTGTACTCAATAGGGAACTTGCAAACCCGCCATGTCGAATGTTGCATCATGGAAAATGTGATAATAAATACTAATCAATTAGTATTGTAAACAATGTTGATACTTTGTCTGTAACTACAAATCCACAAATGATCAGCTCGTAGTAACTTACCCTAACCATATGATTGTGTGAGGTTTATTTTATCAGTAGCTCCAGATTAGATATCATGATAACCACAAATAATCCCATAGTCCTTTGCATCTGAGCATGCTCAGTCTGGATTGCAAGTTCCCCCTTCATACCATCTTTCGGTTGGACTAAAACATATATAACTTGACCATCAATTTGTATATTTCTTGATACAGGTGAAAAATTACAAAGATGTCAGAGCAAGGTGAAACAGCACCAGGTTCTGAAAAGAATGCTACCCCTGCACCGTCAGATGTTGTAAGTCAACAAGGTGGTGCTCAAAGTGACAGTCCAGAGGTATCAAAGATTGGTGAAGGATCTGATGCTGGAACTGGTAGAGCCTCTAGATCATCCAAAGTGTCAGGTAGGATAGTTCATCAACATGCATATAACAATATACAACCCATTTCATGTTAGTGTTCACTGGCTTTATTTGATATAACCACACAGAAACCAATAAGAAACTACAGATTGTACACTTTAAGATAGCAAGCTGCAATTGCTTGCTACATGTTGTCTATATTGAAATAAACTATTGAAATTAGACATTCTGCAAGTAGACACAGATATGTTGGCACCAATGTTGTGATGTCTGTCTGATGATGTGCACAGTTCATTCATTTCATTTAAACAAAATGTTTCAAGAAACTGTATTTATTCAATCTTGCTATCTTAAATTGGCCATATGGATGGAAATTGGCTATTTTTTTATTTGGGAATTTTAATTGATAAAACAACCCATACTACATTTTTTATACTTTTATAAAAAGGCTAGAGATTTCTTCTAACGGTGATTAACTTAATATATAGAAAGACTCGGTAGTGAGGCCTTGGGACCATCGTATGGAATGTTAATTATAAGAGGTAAATCACCGCAATAAGTACATTGGAGCTGATAGGCTAAATAAGATACAACATACATATATTTAAGTTTAACAAAATAAAGTTAAATACATGTATGTTTTCTTCTAAAACAAATAAATAAATATGTATAATAATAAATGTTTCTTTTTTAGGTCCATTAAGTTTGGCAGGTGATGGGGACCAGCAATCAATGGTGAATGGTGAACTTGTACCGGCAGTTGACGGAGAACTGGCTGAAGTTGATGAAAATGGAGAAGTAGAGGTATTGGAGACTGAACCTAAGGAACCCACCCCTGAACCTGTAGATTTGGTAAGTCTTGATAACACTGATGATTAGTGGTGGTGGTGGTGGTGGGGGTGGCGGTGCTGATGGTAGTGGTAGTGGTGAATGTGAGTTGGGAGTGTTATCTTTTACAAGGCGGTGCTAAATTCAAATTACAAGTAATACATTCTCTGACAATAAGTAAAATCACCAATGTTCTGAATTAATATTCTTTTATAAGGTGGAGGCAAAATAATCTGGGACATACCTCCAACAAAGACCTTTGTGAACGGTACATCTCAAAATATGAGAATGTATGGTAATGTTTGCAGAGAGAGATCCTTATGAATTGTTATGCAAATTAGACACCGTCCTGTCAATCTCTCCTGGGGAGAACCCTGACATTGATAGTCTGTATTTGTATCTTTTCGAACTACTAGAAAATCTTGGTGAAAGAAAGAGCGATCTTGACAGGTCTGAAGAGTGATATGTGGAAAGAGGAACATGACCTGGCCATTGATAAATTCCTACAATCCAATGGAGCTAACAGATTACTAGTTATATACCTTGATTCATTGAATGGACTGGTAGCTGATAGTAACATACCAACCAATACAGTTGATGAGATGTCATATTTTATTCGAACAGAGGGTGATCCTCTGACAGCAGACAATTTTCTAAAATGTGTACAGTATGGTACTGTACATTGTGGTCACATTGAAAGTCTATTGAGACTTATGCATGGAATCTATTCACCAATCTTTATTGAGAATAAGTCATGGCCTGACAGTATCCTTTTCAGAAATGGAGTCTGAGATTTCCCTCTCTATGTACTTGATGTTTGGATCAATGTACTATGAGGATTATAACTACCAGTGCTGCCCAGCCTGTACAGTGATAACTAGACACTAAAGTTTATACTCTGAGATTTGAAATATCATGTGTTATACATTCAGTGCTACATAGTATGTGTAGTCAGTCATATAGTCTGTAAGGTGTGCCATGACAGGGCGCCCTCACGCAGCGGTCAACCCCCTCCCACTATGGGACACCGATGAGGGCAGAATGACATAGTGTATCTTACAGTCTATCAGTCATATATCCTGTGGAGTTTCAGATATAATTATACAACTCATAACACTCAAGTAAAACGTTTACATGATTTGCCACAACTGTTTATAGCATCAATATCAAATGTAAAAGTATGCTGTTTCAATTGCCACAATCATCAGCCCAGTAAGTGGTGTCTCTCAATGTAATCAATCTATAAACAATGTTAGCAGTGCAAAGCAAGTAAATAGTCAATTATCATCACTGTAATCAGTCAGTAGTTTGTTAGTTGACCACATTCTTTATAAATCTATGTCTTTGTAAAGACAGTGAATAGCATATCAATACTTTAAAAAGTTCATACTCACTTCTTGTCAAAAGAAATTATGTGATAACTCAAAATTGAATCACAGGAACAAAGTGTTAGACTCTGCCAGTTCTTCTTGTGTTTGTTCCTTAACCATGTTTCTTTAGGCATCAAGAATGACTTTTCAGCTCAGTTACATCGATTCATGGCAAGTTTGACAGACACACATTACAAGATGCAAGGACATACAGTGTTGTATATACCTAATGAAGGATTACATATAACACCTGAGAAAGCTGCCAAGGATAAAGAACTTGTACAAAGATTAGAAAGTAAGCAAGTATCGAAAGTAGTAGATAACAATATATTTTACTACTCTCATTACAATGTTGTCGGTGGCCGAGTGGTTAAACCACTTGCCTCTTACCACTGCGGTCGGGGTTCGAAACCCATTCAGGGTTCGATTAAATTTACCAAGCTGTAAGTAAGAAGAGTGTCGTTCAGTTTGACTCTACTGAACAACGCAGGTTTTCCCCGGGTACTCCGGTTTCCTCCTGCATTAACACTGAACCAATGAGGGATGGCCCTCACTGGACTTCTTGGGAGACAAGTGTTTATATGCTTAAAGAACTATCCAGTATAAATAAAGATTATTATATTTTCATAAGGCAACTGAACCGAGGTTGAATCCATTATAGGCATGGTGAAGTGCACATGTGTGCATGTAAGTGCTCTAAAGTAAAATAAAACCTCAAACAGAGCTGGGCCGATTGTAGTGAAACTTTGTGATGATGTTATTATGGGTGTCTAGTTGGTTGATTGAGTCAAAATGGCTGGATTGGTCAAATAGAAACCACTGATCAGATGGTCTGAAATTTGTAGTGGATAGTGTGTTGTAACTTATTACATGATAATCTATCATTCTCTGAAATAGAATATATTGTGTTTTGTAGCTGCTATGGTACATTGGACCAGGCAGATCAAAGAAGTGCTAGCCAACCAAGATGCCTTTGAGACAGCAGAAAACTCTGGACCACTGGAAGAGATAGAATTCTGGAGAATGAGATGTGAAGATTTATCAGGTATCAGTGAACAATTAGGCAAGGATGGAATCAAGACTATTGAAAACATTCTAGAATTAGCCAAGTCTTCCTATGTCAAGTCATTCAAGAAATTAGCTAAACAAATCCAGGTAAGAGCTACATGTAGTACTGGTAAGCATTTGTCTGCAAAGCCTTTAGTTATCAATTCACACTGTGACAGGTGGCAGTTTGCCATGTAGTCTGTAAAATATGACATGTTATACCCCCAGGGTCATACATACCTATCACCTAAAGGGGTTGACCCATGCATGAGGGCGTCCTGTCATGACGCACCTTACAAACTATTTCACATGCAGCCATTGGTGACAATGATTTCTGACATTGGTATTATTATAGCGTATTTGTAGTTGACATGACTATTACATGCATATGATACTTAGGTTATCTTTCCATTCAGTGTTTGAACCAAATTACAGACTTAATTCCTTTGGTGGCTGTACATGCCTTCTTATGTTCCACACCACATCTTTGGAACAAATTGCCACTAGAGGTACATGTACAACAGAAATTCACAGTTAATGCCTTCAGGAACAACCTAAAATGTACTTATTCATGAAAGCTTTCAACTTATCACTGTACAGCACCTCTGAACTTTATTTCGTATAGGACACAGACGCTCTAAAGTATTTCTGATTGATTGATTGATTGATTTTTTGACTGACTGATTGATTGAGTGACAGATTGAGTGACTGACTGATTGATTTATTGATTGACTGATTGATTGAGTAATGTCAGAATGATATGTAAGTTTCCATGGTTATCTCTTGATAGGATGGTTCAGCGCAAGCACAGAGTAATCTGAAATTTCTGTCAATATTGAAAGAACCATGTGAAGAGTTATCCCAGGCTAGACCTAAAGACATCCCAGCTATGCTACCCAAATTACTCAATCTTGTACGATTAATTTGGGTACACTCTGAACACTACAAGAGTAGAGAAAGACTGACTGGACTCTTTAGAAAGGTAAGTTATGTCTTGACAATACTGATTGGTTTAGAGGCACCTGTATAGCCCCTGGTTGCCAATCAGCATCATTGTTTTGAATCATGATATTGCTACTGTTACTTAGTGTTCATCAAATCTGCTGAAACAATTGGCTGCTTCTCAATATTTTGCTGGCATCTTTTTCTTTGTGTCAACATGTATATTTCAGTCTTTGGACAGATTTTGAGTCTCATTCCTAGATGTTGAGATCAAAACAGAGGTTATTCATTCTTGCACATTGTTCCCAAACTATGGAACTCCTTGCCAATTGACATTCTTCAAGTCTCCAGCATAGATTGTTTCAAAACAAAATTGAAGACTAGTTTCAATCAAAGCCTGTGGTTTGCTTTAATTAGCCATTCAGTGCTAATTAACAGAATCATTGTTCTTGAGTTTAGTGCTATAGAAATTTGATTGACTGATTGATTGATTGATTATCAAATTGCAATTTCCATAATTCATTTGTATTTTCTCTTTCCTGTATACAGTTCAGTAATGAGATAATTCGTCGTTGTTGTAAGGAGATTTCATTGGATAAACTATTCGATGGCTATGTGATATCCAGTATGAGAAGTTTGAATGAAAGCATTGAATGTTGTAAGTCATGGAAGGAAACATATAACCAGGTTAGTATACTCTACAACTTTTTATTCCAAATGTCTATCTTTTCTCACTAATTTTATACTTTCACTTTGCTATAGATTATTATAATATCTACACAAAGAATAGTGTATTTTATGACTTCAGATTTGATTTGGATTTTAATTCATTGATATTTTCAGATCCGTGTCATGCATCATAAATTCTCTAAAGATGGCTGGGTGTTGGACCAGACTAGTATCTTTGCACAGGTGGATGCATTTGTACAGAGATGTAAAGATTTGTTAGAGGTAAGATACATGGAACCCTTAACAAACTCACACACATATAGTATCGCATCTTATACATGGCAGGTTACCATTTGTGACTGACAGACCTCTTGTCTAGTATAGTAAAAACAAAGCTTTTACCAAACTCACACACATAGTGTCGCTTCTTATACATTGACAGGTTTGTGAGTGACAGACCACTTGTCTAGTACAGTAGAAAACAAAGTTTTCACCAAAGTAACACATATACAGTATCACACTTTATACATGACAGGTTTGTGACTGACGGACCACTTGTCTAGTACAGTAGAAAACAAAGTCATTAAGTGAATTGTTAGGAATGAGACACCTAATGGACTCTACGTTTTGACTCATATTTCGAACACAGCAGAACCAGTGACATAGACACGTGTTGTAGTGACATAGATGCGTGTTGGCATGACGTAGAATGACCAGAGTATATATTTTGTTCTAAATGGCTTGTACATCATCAGCATGGTATAATACACTGTGTTTCATTTGTATACTTGACAGGTTTGTGAGTGCCAGACACACTTTGCCAGGATGGAAGATGGAAATAAGAAACCAATGCCATACTTTTCAGGTCAAAGAGGCCCAGAAATTGCACGTAGTTTACTGGAGATAGAAGGAACCTTTGATAAAAATTTACAGATTTTAAGAGATGTGAAATCAACAATTCTAGATGTGAAAGCTACAACATGGCATGATGACTATAACAGGTAATTTGAATATTTTTAGATAGCGTAGTAGTTTATGTCAATTTTTAGATAGCGTAGTAGTTTATGTCAATTTTTAGATAGCGTAGTAGTTTATGTAAATTTTTAGATAGCATAGTAGTTTATGTATACCCAGTCTACAGTTGCTAGAGAGGAACAACTTTGATATCTTGGCTCTGAAATAACCGATTTGACAAATTTTAGACAGTATAGTAGTTTATGTATACCCAGTCTACGGTTGCTAGAGAGGAACAACTTTGATATCTGGGATCTGAAATAGCCAATTGGAAACACAAAATTTCAGTATGCGCAAATACAGAGAACTGTGAGATTATGTATTTATGGTAATATCTAATATTAACGTAATATCCCTCGTGGTTTATGTATCATTGCCTGGAATGGATTGTATGCTCCCCATGGAGTTGAGGAAGTATAAAGGGATGTTTTGCAAATATAGATCTGTGCCAGGGGTAATAATTGTAAAGTGCTTTGAGCATGATAATGTGGGAAAGTGCTGTATAAAAACTAACATTATTAATATATCAAAATACATTTGTACAGCTATGCATGCTACATACGAAATGTATTTGTAAAATTGATTTTTACAATGTACATCATATGTATGTAGCATTTTGTGCTAGTCAGAGAGACATGGATGGAAACCATACAGCCTTCTTCAAGCAATACTAACAAAAGGATTGTGCACATATATTTTTTTTTGGCATGAGAGGAAATTTGTTTCAGGCTTGCATGTAGTCAGACTCAGAGAACATGCAGTGACATGGAAACATGTCTCAGGCTGTCAGTCAGAGAACATGCAGTGACATGGAACAATCTCCGGCTTTGATATTAAGTCACAAGTATCATAGCTTTAAAATCAAGCCATTAATGCCACATAACGTCAAATTTTCAGGTCCAAACCCCGTGGTACCCAACAGATAATACTAAATCCTTATGTCAGGTAATATGTATTGCTATTATGAGGTCAAATAATGGTGTAAGCATGCCCTGTATTTGTATGAAACAAATGGGTAACTAATTCTTATTATATCAGTCTTTTGTTCATTCTCACATGTAACTATATACATTGAGAATACAATACTGATATTTGGTAACAATTGGCCTCTACAACTATCCCCAATAATTCATTCTAATTATTTTTGTACGTAATATAATTGTTTTATGACTAAAATCGGTATGTCATATTTGTTTTTGGAGAAGTAACGGTGTTAAACTATAACTATTAAAAACAGGTTATTAATTAATTTTTCTTACGGAATGATATATGACAAAATTACATAAAGCACCCTCTGTCACTTAATCTGGTAATTTAAGTTTTTTTTAAATTTTTGTTTCTTTCTGTCTGTCTGTCTGTCTGTCTGTCTGTCTGTCTGTCTGTCTGTCTGTCTGTCTGTCTGTCAGTCTGTCAGTCAGTCTGAATGTTTGTATATTTGACAAGAGATTGAATAGCATGTTGAAAATGACAAATTTGATATTATTTTTAACATAGACCCAGAAGTTGACCTTCACTCCAGAGAGTAAGTTAGCTACAGGGTGTATGATTCATTCATACCTTTCCTTCATGAGATCTATATACGTGTACCATGTATAAGATACTATGCATGTATGTACATTGCATATAACCAGATTCAAGGTACCCTACAAGCTTTACATCATACATGTTATGAAACTTAAAATAGAAGCCGGCTCATTCTTGAAAATGAGTTGCTAAAACAATTTTTACCATTCTTTTTTCCTTTGTTCATTGATCTAATGTTACTTTCAAAATAAATGGATGATCAGCCAAAAATTTAGTCTAGTTGTGAAATCCATCTCAAACAGATTCTAACGTACTTATCGATTCTGTGGTTGTGTAGTGCCTGGAGTCTGGTTACATGACATACATGTAGTTCAGTTTCAAATGTAAATTTGACCCTTTAGTATCACGCAAAGTATCTTATACCAGAAAACAGAAAATAGTAGCCAAAATGTATTGTAGAGAATTGCTGTAAAGTTTGTCATAGTCAACATGCTACTCGGGATGAAATGAGAGAAGTGAGATGCCTGTGTGTTAGCTAGTTCACTTTTCCAAACTTTCTAACAAACTTCTAATAATAATACATGTAATGATGGATAACAGTGAAAATTCATAAATTTACCCGTGTTCAAATGTCTGTCTTTACATTATCTGTGTACAACAGGTTCAGAGCTGGTATCAAAGACCTGGAAGTGATGATGCAAAATGTGATCACATCAGCATTTGAGACAGTAACTACAGTGGAACAAGCCATAGAAATATTAGATGTCTTTATGCATCTGTCCTCCAGAGAGGTAATAGTCTGTTACTTATGATTCTTTGTATCTGATAAGAAATCAAGACAAGTAGAAGTAGTTTCAATTCTGGGTATCTGCAGTAGCATTTGATGTCTTGTTAAAGGGTCAAAATAGAACAAACTAGATTATGATGCACCTGCTTTCTACGGTACAAAACAAGTGGTCTGTTAGTGTTAGTCGCAAACCTGTCATGTATAGGATGTGTGTGTGTGTATGTGTGTGTGTGTGTGTTTGTGTGTGTGTGTGTGTGTGTGTGTGTGTGTGTGCATGTGCGTGTGTGTGTGTATGTGTATGTGTATGTGTATGTGTATGTGTATGTGTGTGAGTTTGGTAAACATAACTGTTTAAAGTAGGTTTGAAAGCCCATATGTATATTGCCTTTTTAACTCATTTATGTGTTGTGTACTAATTCAATCTATACAGGCTATCCGGAGAACCATTGATAAGAAGACTGTAGAAGTCTACACACTATTCAATGAAGAACTGAATCTAGTCAAGAAGGAATTGACTCGCAAAAACCCTGATCTGGGACCTCTTATGCCCAAATTTGCCGGCCAATCCCACTGGGCTAGATCTCTGAAGAGACGTATTGATAGATCAATGGAAGTAAGTAATACTAGTATGTAGAGGTGATTGAGAATGAGTCAGGATCTACAGTACTCTCAAGAATCTTTTTCTGATGTTACTAATCTGATTTTCTGATGTCTGAATACGACTCAATTGCAGTATTTTACCTCTGTTTCTTCTGTATATCCATCATATTATCAATTTGACAAAATGATTAATTTACTGTCAGGTTCTGAGCAAGGCATATTTCATGCAACAGACTGGTGAATACGAAGTTTCAAGTAAACAAACTGCACTGTACATCATCAATTTAACTTGAATGCATATACCTCGCTCCTTTCAGGTTCTGAACAAGGCATATTTATTACTACAAACTGTTGTACTACCAACTCTTTGGACAAAAATTGCAGTCACTCACTTTGACATTATCATCACTTTTCCTCCAGGTTCTGAACAAGGCATACTTCTTACCACAAACTGGAATGGGAGATGAGACGAGGACACAATATAATCAGTTAGCAATAGCACTGGATGAATTCACCAGGAAAACATTCAATGAATGGACACAGACAGTGGACAAAGATTCCATCAAACTACTAGATAAACCACTACTGTGTAGAAGTATGGAAAGACAGGCTATGTTAGATATGAACTTTGATAAGTAAGTTGATGGTCAACTATTTTAGATATGAACTTTGACATGTAAGTGAATCTCCAGAACCCATACAATGTAGTTCATGAAAATACATTTATTTCCTGGAGTGGTGTTCCCCTGTAAACCTGTTTTACTAAGTGGCAGCCATGTTTACTGTTGAAACAGTACTATAAAGAAAACTCACATGTTTTGTTGTCATTCATTTCATTACTTCTTCTTATTATCAGGAGCCTTCTGAAGCTGTTTAATGAAATCTATTACTGGGAAAAATTGATGTTTGAAATCCCCCACTATGTGACGGAGGTGTATCAGAAGAGAGAAGAACTGCGTACATTACGAGAGAATGTACTCCTAGTGGTGAGAGATTACAATAGGTAAGGGTACATAGATATGAAGAACAAATTAATAAACAATTGTGATATGTCTTTATTCAGCTTGTAGTATGTGTTATTTGTCATCACAGTGGTGGCATACTAAAAAAAGAGGAACATTGTACTCACTTTTCGTACTAGGTTTCATGATCTTATTTTGAATTTATTCCCATAATAATTCCTTCTTTTTCCAGAATTATAGCAGCATTATCTATAGAAGAGAGGGGATTATTCCGTGAACGGATTCGCTTCCTGGATAAAAAGATTCATCCTGGTCTGACTAAGCTGACCTGGGCTTCAAAGGGTATCTCTGATTTCTTTATTGGTGAATGTAGACTCCATGCTAGCAAGGTTAGTCTTCACTTTTCTATGTTTTCTTGCTGCCCCAAATAGTAAACCTGTGCAGTGCCACAGGAACAAGCCATGGAGCACCACACTTCTTGAGTTTCAATCCTTTGTAGCAGTTGTCTAGATGCTGCTGATCAGATCATCGTTTTATCAGTAATGAACAATAGCTTTGAAGGTACTGAAAATTCATCTCTGGATATCACACTATCATACATGTATCTCTGGATATCACATATATTTATTAATTAAAATGACATACATTGGTACAAAAACAATAGCTGGTGCCTCTGATATAGATTCACTTGATGCTTTTATCAATATGTTTATAATGTCTGCAAAAACACTAAATGACTAACTTGCGATGTGCTTTCAGCAAATTCAAATACCTGGATGTCCCATGATAGAGAATAGTAGTGCCAGTTATATACTGTGTCATTCTGCTTTGTTGCTGTAAATTACGACTCCGGTAATCGAGCCTTCAGTTTCCTAGTAAAATAGGCGCAAACTAAAACTATTATTCTTCAGTGTGGTAGATTACACAAGTGGTTGATAGCAATTCCGCTGTTGTGCAAATCTAATCACCCCGTGATCAAGATAGTATGAATTGGAAGTCCTAAAACAGTACACTACAAATTCATGGAACTCGGTCAATAAAACTCTGGGATACCTCCCGACTGAGACTTTAATTAAACCAACATCCATTCATAGCTTATCACTGTTGTGTCAACATGTTGTGACAATAATTTTAGTTTATGTCTATCTTAGTAAACTGAAGGCTCAATTACTGAGAGTAATATTTAGGTGATATCATGGTGAAAATATTGATTTTGTTACAGGTACAAGCCATCGTAGATGACTACAAGACAGCTAACTTGACCATCTCAAGGAACTGTAAGAGAATTAGTGAAATGTTATTAATCAAGATTGATGGCAAGAGAGTTTATGACAACCTAGAGTTTGAAGAGGAACAACAAAGACATAGAAATAACGTACAGAAAAGATTAGCCATGATACATGATGAAATTGTTAGTACTATGAGGCGGACATATGAAGTCTTCAGAACAGACGGACAAGAGGTGAGGAAACAAGATATTACTCTGACGGATGATAAAAACAGTTATACTTTGATTATAAAAATGGATCTCTCTCTCTTGTAGCTTGTAGTAGGTATTACCACCTACTCTTTCAATTTTACATGCTACACTTTCAATTTTACATGCTACACTTTCAATTTTACATGCTACACTTTCAGTTTTACATCCTTTTTCAATTTTACATGCCACTTTTTCTATTTTACATGCTACTTTTAAAATTACATCTTCTTTATTTCATTCCAACAATTCTATGTCATATGAAAAAACTATAACTAATTCTCATTTCTGTTTGTGTAATTGATCAATAATATCTTTTTGTGTTTTTATCTGTAATAAGGTTCAAAATCATTGGTATAGATATACAGAGAAAATGGACAGAATGGTGGAAGAGGCATTTAGATTAAATGTGAAATGGTCACTGCAGGAGTTATCAAGGGCTATCAATGGAGATGGCAAGAGTTCACCCAATCCTTTGTTTAGAGTCAAAGTGGTATTAGAAGGAGACAAGGTAAGTAATCTCTACCTGTCCTGATAATTGAAGGGCTCCTTAGTATGAGCATGATAAGTGAAGTACCCCTTAGTATGAGCATGATTAAGTGCTCCTTAGTATGAGCATGATAAGTGAAGTACCCCTTAGTATGAGCATTATTAAGTGATGTGGGAACTACACACTACACACACCAATCAATCAATCAATCAGTCAATCAATCAGTCAATCAATCAATCAATCAATCAATCAATCAATCAATCAATCAATCATCAACCAATCAGTCAGTCAATCAATCATAAGCAATCAGAAAATTTATAGAGTGCCTGTATCTAATATGAAGTAAGTTCAGAGGCACTGTACAGTTATATAACATATTGAAAGCTTTCTCGAATAAATATGTTTTCAGGTTCTTCCTGAAGGCATTAACTATGGGTGTCTGTCAATGCTCCAGTGGAAGTTAGGTTGATTAATGATGGAATGTGTCTTGTATTATTTAACAGGTTGAATTCTCCCCTACACTAAAGAAACTAGCCAGTATTGTTAATAATACTAGTAGTCAACTGACAGTCGCTATATCAGGCATACAAAGATTACCAGATTTATTGACAAGAAGACGATCAACCAAAGAGGTGAGATGATATTCTGTGTTACTGATTCTGTGTAAGTTAAACTGTGTGGTATTAGCCATACTAACGTAGTATAAACTTTACAATTTCCAACACAAACAGTTTTAGAAAGCTGTGTTAAAAGCTGTCATCCTTTCACTAAGGACTTCATCAGCTGAGGGAAGTAATTACTATGCACTAAAACAAATGTGTTAATTATTTAGCTTCACACCACTTACTTGCTTGGCTGGTACGTTTCAATTGGTGTCGTAAACAGGCTTGTGGTTGACAACGTTAGTTTTCTTGGTAGCACCCTCATCCAGTTGCTGAACAGGCTTTGACGAGATTTAGTATACATGTACATGTAGAAGTAGAAGGGTTATTGTGCTATTATGGGTCCATGCCAGATAAGACTGCATTATGATGAGAATTGTGTATGATTGTTTACAGCCCATCTATGTGGTTATAGAGAAGGATGATGAAACTAAGAAGATACAGAATACTATCAATGCTGGTATGGCATCCAATGCCACACATCTACAGACATACTTAACAACATGGGACAGGTAAGGAGATGACAACTAGCAATAGACCTTGTTATTGTCTCACACCATCTAGTGTTGAACTATGTATATGTCACTGGTTATACACAGCAGCAAGTTAGTTTTACAAAGTAGACAAATTAATTATTAATAAATAATAAATAAATAGATTATTGTCAACATTTTAGAAAACAATGGTTTTAGTTTGTGTTTGTTGTAAAAGCTTATCTCATCAAACTGTTCTTGCTACTGTCTCATAGCATTATTTAGTGTACTTATTTGAAAAGTCACAAACTGCTTTAATATTTCACAGACATATTCAGTTTTGGCTGTTCCTTTTACAATGATGCATTGAATACATTGCTTTCATTATTATTTTATGTTTATACAGTTATCGTGAGATTTGGGAGATCCAGAAAGATGCCTTTATTAGACGATATCAAAGACTCAACCCACCAGTGTCTTCATTTGATGCTGATATCGCAAGGTAAGCTTACTTGTTATGTTATGTTATGTTTATTTATTAAAGTGTCATGTGTGGACTTACCCATAGCCACACCCAGTCCCTAGGGCTTACAAGACACTAAAGTAATACTATTAAGCTTACTAATAAATTCAATGTTTTAATCTCTCATAGTATGTGTGGCCTAGACTTTCAAGTAGGAGACATTGACATGTGACTAGTTTTTCATTAAACCTGGCACAAATGTCAGATACGATATTCAATATGGACATCACTTTATTTCATGACCTTCACAACAGTTTTACAGAATGGGTACCCTAGTGGTCATAAAATTCAGCTCGTGAGTTAGTATATTGAAATGTTTGGACTATATCTTTGATGACGAAGACTTGCTTATTCTTTTATTGAATATGTTATCTTTGATTTCTACCCCAGATACACTGAAGTTGCTAACAATGTACAGAAGGAAGAGACAGTACTGAATATTCAGTTTGTTTTGTTGGATTGTTCACCATTGAAGTTTGCACTTCTCAGCCACTGTAATGAATGGCAGAATAAATTTACAACTCTACTTCGTGATATGGCTAGTCAGAAATTAACAGAACTTCATGAGTTCCTCAAAGAAAATGCTGAAAAGTAAGTATAATGTTAATATGTAGGAGATAGGGTGGGGAAATAGACACATTTTAATTGTGTATTCTGATCTGATTGTTTGTCACTTTGCCTGCAATGTACATCAACATTACTGTAATTTTGTGAAAGGGAAGTAGTTTGGTAAATTTACACGGGTTTCTCAGATATTTTAGCAGGGTTTCCCACAAAAACATTGGTACAAGATATGGAAATCTGTACAAGTTTTACCAGATGTCCCCATTTATAAATCAGGGTTCTCATTCATTAACAAATAAGCTATAGACCAGCAATGGAATTCAGTAATTTTGTATTCTTCATCACTTCACGTTTGTTATGTAACACTATACGTCACCTGTCACCAATCTCACATTCTGATTGGTCGAGAGCCCTGCAGATATGCAGGTGTATTTTTCACCAACAGTCATATTTTTGCTTGTTGTATCACATGATCACTGCACGTCCCCTTGTAAGCAAACCTAGTAGATAACTAGAAATCCAGCTATAAACAAATGTGATCTCTCACAGCAAGATATGGAATTTGGCAAATAACATTATACTTATGTTTTAAACAGATTAAGTAAGCCACCCCAGACTCTGGATGAACTTGGTGATAGTCTCAACTTGTTGGAAACTTTACAGAATGATCAATCTAAGATAGAGGCAAGATTTCCACCACTACATGAACAGTTCTCTATTCTTGAGAAGTATGATGTCAGCATTCCTGAAGAGGTCAGTCAACTTATGTAACTCTACTACAGTACTAGCAGTCATCAAATTTTTTATAGCCACCCCAAATGGTGTGGGGATTATTACAATGGACTCTGCCTGTCCAACTGCCTGTCAGTAACATGCCATTTCTCTGATATCTTATATCCAATTTCATTCAAATCTTTTACAAAGGTGACATATTGTATGGGGACATATGCACTTCACCAGGAAATGGTGGGCATGATATATAGGGCATGATATATTGGTTTTCTATTGACAGTCCCAGGCAATGATTTGTATATTTTTAACTTTGCTAGACCAAATACTAACCATAGAGTTCCATATCATTCTTTGTTTTGTGTTAACAGACTCAGGCAATGCTGGATGAACTAAGCAATGAATGGGTTAGTTTCCAACAATGTATAATTGATAGTGATGCTATGTTGAAGAAATACAAAGAGAAGTTTAAGAGTGGTCTGATTGCTTCTGCTGAAGAGTTTAAGAAGAATGTACACAATTTAGCTGATGACTTTCACAGCAATGGTAAGTTTATATATGACTTCCACTTAGATACAAAATTACAACAAAAACAATTTGATATGCTAGCATGAGTTAGCTTTATATTGATTTAATTAGTCTTATCTTGATGAAACACGATATGAAATATGAGTTTGAAAAAGGTTAAAATTATTTTTCTCTTTTGTTTTTTAGGTCCATTTAGTAGTACTATACAATGTGAGGATGCACTGAAACAGATCGGTGAAGTACGAGGCAAGCTAAATGAACTGAAAGAGCAGGAGACTACTCTAAGACGAGGTCTAAATATCTTTAAGATCGATCAGCCACCAAACAAAGAAGTTATTGCTCTGGACAAGGTAACGATTGAAAGCAATGTTCAGTAGAAATATTGTAGATATGGAGTCATGTGAGAGGTACAACAGAGGCAATGTTGGTTTTGACAAGCCAAGACAGATATAAACTAGCATACTATATTGTAGCATGTGGTAGATGGCATGTTAAATTTTAAATTATGACATCAGTACCTTGGTGTAGATACAGTTACACTGTAATAGTATAGATCTACCTGCAAGTTACAACAGTACTGTTTTTTCACACTACATTTTTTTTCCAAATCAGACAGACATTTAGGTCTTTACATAATGCCATTTTTAAATGAAAAAGCAATTATTTTGTTGCGCTTACACCTACCATTTACATGGAGGCAACAGTAACACACATGAAAACGCAACGATTTTGAAAACGCTGCTGAAAATGGAATCCATGTGAACAGGCGAAATGGAGGGTATCGTGTAAACAACTGAAAATGCAACAATTGCAAAACACACAGACATGTATTTGATCTTAGGAATAACCCCATCATTGATAATTTACTTACACAAGTTATTAAACCATGCCATTTATTGATCCGTCTTCGGTGTTTCCGTGTAAACATTGCAAACTCTTATTGACCTATTATGTAAACACATGAATGTGCACACAGAATAACATCATTATGTTGATGACGTCTGAGTGATTCGGAGGAAAGCTACATATTTGCTTTAAAATCTAGATTCCAATAAGGTATTAACTTTACTATTACTACATGAAAGTGCATTAAAATGAAAATCATTTTTATTTGAAAATGTCATATAAACACAGCCTCACACTTATATAGGAAGATATCAGTTGTTTTATTGTCAACTTTTTAAGATCTCTATCCTTTGTAATATACATGTTAATTCTGGTTACAGGACCTAGATTACATAGAACAAATCTGGACACTTACCACGGAATGGGAAGGACTATGGAATGACTGGAAGGTCGGTAGGTTTAATGATCTGGTAACTACTGACATGGAAAGTACAGCTCAGCAACTCTACAAGAAATTAAACAGACTTAGTCGAGAACTCAAGGTATGGTAGAAAGATACAGTAACATGTATGTTATTATATGTGTATGTATGTATGTATGTATGTATGTGTGTGTGTGTGTGTGTGTGTGTGTGTGTGTGTGTGTGTGTGTGTGCGCGCGCATGTGTGTGTGTGTATCAGTCTCTCTCAGTGTGTGTGCATGTGTGTGTATGTGTTTATTTGCATGCATGCACTGCACAATACATTTACTCAAAATCGTTACATTTGAATATTTAGTGTACATTTCATACATTGCGTAGTGACTTTTCTATGAAGGCTAGCCATGTTTGTTCATGAATACAAATGTACCGGTATAATCAGAAGAGTGTCAAGTGTACGTGTAATTTATTTTTAAAAAATTATGATATTATTATGGTGTCATTTCTGTATACAGGACAGAAACTGGGACATCGTAGAAGTATCTAAGGGCAAAGTAGACCAATTCAAGAGAACCATGCCATTGATTGTAGATCTACATAACCATGCTATGAGAGAAAGACATTGGATTCAAATCAAGAATGAATCAAGTAAAGAATTTGACCACACATCAGAGGAGTTCACATTGGAGATGATCATAGAGTTAGGGCTAGATCAGTTTGCTGAACAAATCAGTGATGTGTCGGCTGCAGCTACTAAAGAATTGGCTATTGAACTGGCTATTCAGGCTATCAAGGAGACTTGGGATGTAACATTGCTTGATATTGCACCGTATAAAGACAGGGGACATTACAAGTTAAAGTAAGTCATACACAGAGATTCCTTTAAACCTATTGTATTAAATATGATCCATTCATATTAATGTATTTAGTCTAGAGGCTATCCATGGCTTCAAATCTCAAGGTCTTTCTTCACCCTGTCTAGCTTAATGAGAAATCATGAACCAAAAGTAGTTCATGTAAATGAGCAAACCCCTAACTGTTAGAATGATGTAAACAATGTATAAGTAACATTCTGATCTGACAAATATACCATATTTGGACATTATGCAAATGAGTAAACCCCTAACTGTTAGAATGATGTAAACAATGTATAAGTAGCATCCTGATCTGACAAATATATCATATTTGGACATTATGTAAATGACCCCAGTAAATACTAACTTATCATTGGGTAGAATTCTGTGATTGATTAACAAAGACATGATGTTAGTGATAGTGTGGGTGGCTTTGTTTGAATTTGAAAGTAATCTCAGCACCTCATTGAGCTAGACGTGAGAAGAGATTTGGATAGCCTCTAGACTATAGTGTAATTTGAACTGCATGTATGTTTGCCCACAAAACACCAGCAGAAAGTGAACAAGTTAAGAGACCTACAGACATGCTGATAAGCAAAGAGTAGGTGTAGAGATAGGCAGATGGACAGGCAGACAGAAAAAGTTAATGTAGATGTTAATGAATTGGTGAATAGAGCTATACAGAGAGTGAGTGAGAAAAGAGGCAGAAACACAGAAGATATACCACCACCTACATTGTGTATTTTATACTTGGTTTGCAGGGCTACAGATGAAGTGTTCCAGGTGTTAGAAGACAACCAAGTACAGCTGTCAACAATGAAAGCATCTAGGTTCGTCAAAGCATTTGAGGCAGAAGTTGATCACTGGGAGAGAACCCTATCACATATCCTTGAAGTGATTGAAATGACTTTGACAGTACAAAGACAGTGGATGTACTTAGAGGTAAGTACTAGTACCCTCAGAATTGGGATGCTATACAAAGACTGTCTGTCCTTAGGAAGTCAGAGATACTAGATCAGGGAGTATGTTCAAAAAAACTTGCCAACCTGAGTACAAAAACTATATATGTATGGAATATTTTTTTCATAGTCCCAAGAATCAGTAGGACGGTATAATATAGTTACTTTGGGAGGGTAAACTGAAAATAAATGTGATGCTGTGATCATGATCAATCAAAATGTGTGCAGAGATAACAACAAGGTTCTAACCAGAAAACAGGACTGGTTAATTAAACCATAAAGGAAAGAGGACCAAGGATACCAACTACCAGCATTTTATGGAAATATTATTCTATTATTCTTCTATTTCAGAGAAAGAGACATTAACTAACGCTGAATCATTATATAATTGCGTGATCAAGGTCCATAGTATTAGTAGATGGATTGAAACACCCCTCTTTCAATGTAACTGTGAAGGCTGTCCAATTAGTTTTGTATGTTAGTGGACTTTCTCAAACTTTCAAAGAAACTGTGATGGCTGACTTGAATGTCCAATCACTTTGTGTGCAGAAGTTTTTTTTCAAGGAAATATAGGGTATAGAAACAAGACTCTCTATCTTCTATTTCTAGAATATCTTCCTTGGAGAGGATATCAGGAAACAGCTGCCTAGGGAGTCCAATGAATTTGATAGCGTGAATTCCAACTGGAAAGTGATCATGGTCAGACTAAACAAAGACAACAACGCATTGCGAGGAACTCACCATAAAGGTACATGTAGTGTCAATAATTTGGATTTATCATTATCTTAACTTTGCCTTGAATCGTAATATCATGTCCAAAATTCTCTCAAAGAAAAAAAGATGTAACTGGAGTTTCCAGAGAATTCAAATGAGCAAACAATACCACACATTTCATGTTAGTGTTCACTGGCTCTGTTTGATGCAACCATGTACAAACCAATAAGAAACTGCACATTTTGAGCATTTTGACTGAGTCTCATATTTCAAACACAGCAGAACCAGTGATGTAGACACGCATTGTTGTGACGTAGAATGACCAGGGTATAAATTCCATATTTTTGGTTTATGCATGGTATAATGTAAAATTGTCTTCTATAGGTTTGTTGGAGACTTTGAATGAGATGAACACTAAACTTGAAGAGATTCAGAAGTCATTAGACATGTATCTAGAAACCAAACGTCAAATCTTCCCCAGGTTTTACTTCTTGTCTAATGATGATTTACTGGAGATCCTTGGACAGTCTAGGAACCCTGAAGCCGTAAGTATTAGTACTACACTTCTTGTTTTGAACTGTTAATACTTCAATTATAATAATATAGCTTACTTAGCCATTGTTATACCCATTCATAGCTGCTAGTAAACTTTCTCTTCTCATGCATGTTTTGTAAGGATTAAAAAAAAAACTTACTTAGCATGTAGTTGACATTGATAAGAAAATCCACCTCAGGATGAGCACTTCCTTTTGTCTTTACAGTCAGAAAACTAATGAATTTGATTTGAAAGAAACCAACCTTTGTGCTGTTAGAATAGTGTTCACTAATTATTACGGTCCCTACACAAATTTCATTATTTTCAAATTTCCAATAGTTAGTATTGCTTTTTTGAAATCTGAATGTCGAAGGTTTCATCTTCAAGAGGGGAACTCCCTTCCTAGCCACCAACCAGTATCTGTGCAAGTGGTTATATCTTGCCAAACAAACATCACAGGAGAGCAATACAGACCCTTATATTGTAGCTAAAACCCATACTGCTTGTATATCTCTCACAGGTCCAACCTCATTTGAAGAAATGCTTTGATAACATAAAGACATTGAAAATGCATAAGATGGGTATCACTCAGAAGTTTGAAGCAGCTGGTATGTTTTCTGCTGATGGTGAATACGTAGAGTTTGGTCATCCAGTACTGTTAGAAGGACCAGTAGAGGTAAGATATAACTTTGTGTAATGACCAAAAAATCCTCTATACTGACATCAAGTACTTACCTGCTATGATATTACAACCTTATAGAGATGTATACTGTATAGAGATGCCTGTGATCAGAACAGCATTTTATCAGTGGTGGGCAATTAAAACTGGCATTGGAGGTGCTGAAAAGTTTTCTCCTTATTATCAAACTGACATAAACTAATACAATAGTGAGTGCCTCTAATGTAGGTTCACACAATGCTCTTATCAGATTGTTTGCTGTGAAAGTTAGTCATGTTGTAAAAATAGTTATAAAAATCAAAAGCTTCTAAAACTACAGAGCTTTAGTATAATGAATGAATAAATGAACAAATGAATGGATTAATGAATTAATGAATGAATGAATGATTCTTGTTATAGGCATGGCTATGTGATATTGAAAGAACAATGAGATGGACACTGAAGGATATCCTGAAGGCATGTAGAGTGTCTCTGAAGAAGAATTTAAGTAAGAGAGATAAATGGGTGAAGGAATGGCCTGGCCAGGTAAGAAAACCTTTCAACAATTCATTATTTCACTATTTCACTACAATGTAGAGATATTTTATATTAATTTTGCTTTCTATTATTCTGATCCATTTGTAACTGATCCATGTTTTTTGTATGTATTTCCCTTTTCCATATGGGCCTGGAGCCTTAGTCATACATACATACATACATACATACATACATACGTACGTACGTACATACATACATACATACATACATACATACATACGTACGTACGTACGTACATACATACATACATACATACATACATACATACATACATACATACATACATACATACATACATACATACATACATACATACATACATACATACATACATACATACATACATACATACATACATACATACATACATACATACATACATACATACATACATACATACATGCGTACATACATACATACATACATACATACATACATACATACATACATACATACATACATACATACATACATACATACATACATTTGTACTTTGAGAAAAAAGAAATCATTCTAGGTATTGCTATTTTAATTTATTTAGATGTTGATAACATCAAGTCAGATGCAATGGACAGCAGACTGTACAAAGGCATTGACTACTACCAAAGAAAGAGGAGACCAGAAGGCACTCAAGAGTATGAAGAGGAAACAGGTAAATATCTTTATCAGTAACTTGCAACCTACATAGTCTAGAATATAGGGTCCAATGTTGTAATTATGTGCATTCAATCAGGGGGTCAAAGCACTATATATTGCTTAAAACAGTCAGAAGTCCACATCATACTGTACACAAGTCAAAAAAGGGGGTTCATATATATACATGTATTGGTACCTTTTAAGTATGTGAGTAACCCCCCCCCCCCCCCCCCCCTGAACCCCTTTATTGATTTGGAGGAGTCCCAAGATCTCCTTGAAGAAGACAAGCTGTTAGTTCTCTCAAATATTCTAACTGCTTTGTGATTCTATTCCCATAGGCCTCTATGCTGAACAAGTTTTCAGATGCAATCCGTGGTAACCTAACCAAAATGCAGCGTGCTAAGATTGTAGCACTGGTTACTATAGAGGTACATGCCAGGGATGTGATAGAGAAACTGATCAAAACTAAAACTAATGATGTGACAGCCTTCGAATGGTTGATGCAGCTCAGAGTATACTGGGACAAAGAGATTGATGACTGTGTAGTAAGACAAACCAACACTCAATTCCAGTATGGATATGAGTACCTTGGAAACTCAGGCAGACTGGTTATCACTCCACTAACTGATAGGTAGGTATGATCAGAATTTGAAGGAGTGAGAGTTTCAGTGATGTTACTCCTCTTGGCTAATCTGTTGTATTCCTTTTTGATGTATAACTGTGACCCTGTGTTTATTTGAGTTTTATTCATGTATCGTTTTTGATTTCACTGTTGCACAAAGAATTACCTATTTTTGGGTGGTGTATCATATCATATTGTATCGTATTGTATTGGATCACATCATGTTGTATCATATTGTATCATATCGTATGGAATTATATGGTATATCATTGTATGGAATCGTTTATCATAATGGTATATCATGTTCTTGCAGGTATGGTATTGTACTGCGCTGCGCTGTGCTGTGCTGTGCTGTACTGTGCTGTATTGTACTGTACTGTATTGTACTGTACTGTATTGTACTGTGCTGTGCTGTGCTGTATTATTTGTAAATTGTATCTTTATAGTCTGTTGTGTTGTTTATAACTGTTGTGTATTTCACCTGTAGATGTTACATGACACTGACTACTGCCTTACATTTACACCGTGGTGGATCACCCAAAGGACCAGCTGGTACTGGCAAAACAGAAACCACCAAAGATTTAGGCAAGGCCCTTGGCAATTATGTCATTGTTGTCAACTGTTCAGAAGGTTTGGATTACAAGTCAATGGGAAGGATGTTTAGTGGTTTAGCACAGGTAAACACACATTTCACTCTACCCGGTTTTGACAAGTTCAAACCCAATAAGCCAAAAACCTACTTACTGGAATGACAAAAAAGATAGAAGTTATCAAAGGTTCAATAGAGATTTACCACACACATAGTGATGTTTAAAAACATTATTTACTTGTATTGCATTGCATGGTTATTATATATGTAATTTGCATAATTTATGTTAATATGCGGGGAAGAACTATGGATAAAAGCATTGTGGGTGTTCACCTTTTATTAACCAGTATCAGAAAATCACATTCATTTACATCTTAATTAATTGCAAATTAGATTTAAATTACATGTAAATTATATGCACTGTCTAATTTTCAAATACACTGATATAAGTTGTAATGAAAGTGCATGAAATTTGCATAGTTATTATCTAATTTGCATTTCTAAGTACCTAATTTGCATACTGAATGTGTGCTGTTTTTTTCCAGACTGGTGCATTCATTTACATCTTAATTAATTGCAAATTAGATTTAAGTTACATGTAAATTATATGCACTGTCTAATTTTCAAATACACTGATATAAGTTGTAATGAAAGTGCATGAAATTTGCATAGTTATTATCTAATTTGCATTTCTAAATACCTAATTTGCATACTGAATGTGTGCTGTTTTTTCCCAGACTGGTGCATTCATTTACATCTTAATTAATTGCAAATTAGATTTAAGTTACATGTAAATTATATGCACTGTCTAATTTTCAAATGATGAAAGTGCATGAAATTTGCATAGTTAGCATCTAATTTGCATTTCTAAGTACCTAATTTGCATACTGAATGTGTGCTGTTTTTTTTTTCCAGACTGGTGCATGGGGTTGTTTTGATGAGTTCAACCGTATCAACATTGAGGTATTATCTGTGGTAGCCCAGCAGATTTTATCTATTCTGTCAGCATTGGCAGCTGGATCATCAAGATTTGTATTTGAAGGCAGAGAAATCAACTTAGTCTGGTCATGTGGTATCTTCATCACCATGAACCCTGGTATGTTGTTATAGTTATTTTTAAACATTGTCTGGTGCCAATATTTTTTAATATTGATGATTTGCATGATTTTTGGATTAGATAGCAAATCTGTTATCTATTTTCACTGACAGTAGGGTAATTTAGTAAGATTTCTATAATAGTTAATATAACTATCTTCACTGTAGGATAAAGTTAATACTACAGTATGGTGAAAGAATGCCTTTCCAGTGTACTAGCCTGTTGTGATCTGATGTAATACTAGGCCATTCTGATTATAACATAAGGCAGTTGGCATCAGCCCTTTCCAGTTGCTAACAATGGTGGTGAGGCGTTACTTCCAACCCAGTGTTAGCAATGGTGATGTTACCCCTTCTAATTGTTAATTGTTAACACATTGGTTTGTCTCAGCCCAGTGTTAGCACTGAGCTAGCCTGTTTATATTAAACCTTATGTCTTTAGACTTGTGTAAGATATATACTATAGGGAGCTGTTGTCATTTTCATTTTTATTTTTGATGATGGCTGGTTTGAGACAGGCAGTCTTTAAACCATCTGATATCCATTAACACATCCACTACTTATCCACTGACCAATACAGTAACTAACATCTTATATTTTCCAATTGTTACCTAGGTTACGCTGGTCGTACTGAGCTACCAGATAACTTAAAATCCATGTTCCGTCCAATCTCCATGGTTGTTCCAGACTCAGCTTACATTGCTGAGATTATCCTATTTGGTGAAGGTTTTGGAAATACCAAAGTAAGTCTTTGAATTTGAGATATTGACTGTATCTCCTTTTGAAATCCCAGGTGGCTGAAGTTGTGTGTTATTTTCCATTGAGATTTGTCCATTGAAAAAATACACTAAACCTTTACTGGAAATAATGCAATCCTTTAGATTAGCCGAATTTACCACTTTACTATTAGCTGATAAGTAACAACGAAGACAAAATAAAATGCTCATATTAGATATTTTTAAAGTACCAGGATACAAAATGATATCTATATGTAACACTGTCTTGATATCTTAAAAAGTATTTGAATATGAAAATCTAACATATTATTACTGTTAGGATTGTAAATGACTGTGATGTCTTTATGTCTACAGCTTCTTGCCAAGAAAGTACATACCTTGTATTCCCTGGCTGTACAACAGTTATCCAAACAAGATCACTACGACTTTGGTCTGCGTGCCTTGACATCAGTCTTGAGATATGCTGGTAGAAAGAAGAGGCATTTCCCAGCATCTATGCCAGATGAAGAGGTAAGTAGACATTTTGATGCTAGTATTACAGATCATTTCAAGCAATCCGATTAATTAGTTCAGTTTTCGCTGGTATTTGTCAAATCTGCTAAGTGCACGTCAATTTCATTGAAACATTGCACAAAAATGATCATGTGTGAGTCTTGTTTCTCCCAAATTAGCATACATATTACATACCGCTGACTACAGCATCAGTGCATACAAAAATGGTTTCTGCAGTCATGCACTTGCTGCATTCAACAAGCTGTCTGTCATCCCCCTGATACATCTTACTTTTGCTACACACACAGGTTCTACTACTGGCTATGAAAGACATGAATGTTCCCAAGATGACAGCAGTAGATCTGCCTCTATTCACTGCCATCACATCAGATTTGTTCCCTGGTGTAGACACACCGGTTATTGACTATGGAAAGGTAAGTTTTCATTAGTATGAACACTCTTCCAATTATTTTAGCACACTTTTTGCTTGGAAATGATGTGTGAAAGTAATTCAAGAGGGTTTGAAGAGACAACATATATAGTTACATAGACTAAATCTTGTATTTCGACCATATTGTTGAAATCATAGAACAGATAAGAAATGGGTCGTCAGTATGACTATGAGAGTGAATGTTCATGGACTCTGGATTCATAGTAGACTGTAAGATACGTCGTGACGTTTCCCCCTCACCAGCCTCCTCTAGGGGTTGCCTGGTGTTTGAGGGCGCCCCGTCACAGCGTACCTTACAAACTAGATTCATAGTTACTCATTAAACTTTCTACTCACAGAGTCAAACATTTCTTGGAAGCAAATCCAAAATTTTTGATTTCATCTTGTCAGCATTGTCAGGAATGTACTGCGATAGAATAGCCAATTGTAGGACACGCCTGACAATGATGACAAGATGTCAGCCAATTGTAGGACATGCCTGACAATGATGACAAGATGTCAGCTAAAATTTGGGATTCTCTTCCAAGAAAATTTGTTGACTTTGTGAGTAGAAATTTCATTAGGTTATCAGTACCTAATGTAAAGAATACATCTGGTATAAGAATGTGCATTTATACTGAAAGAGTTATTTCATCTCATTATGTGACATACACATTGACAATATTGGATTACACCTTTCAGCTGAAAACTGCCGTAGAGCGTGAACTTAGAGCACAGGGCTTACAACTCACCCCAACCACTGTTCTCAAAGTCATCCAGCTGTACGAAACCAAAAACTCTCGTCACTCTGTCATGATAGTTGGTAAAACTGGAAGTGGTAAAACAGTGTCTTGGAGAACTCTACAGGCTGCCATGTCATCACTCAAGAAAGAAAACTTTGAAGATTACCAACTTGTCAAGGTGAGATTGTCATGCTCTGAGGGCACTGCTTATGCCTTCAGATTTGTGAGATTTCATACCTGTAGATCAGAAAATGTTGACAGAGGGCGCTGTTGGTACCTTCACATTTCTGAGATTTCATACCTGTAGATCAGTAAATGTAGATAGAGGGCGCTGTTGGTACCTTCAGATTTGTTAAATGTCATACTTGTAGAGCCTGAAATATCCAGCCATTGCTTCTTCTCATTTAATGTGCTCACTCACAAAGTGAGTGAGTAGCACATGGCTACACAAGTGAACCAATGGCTGACCCTTTCAGACTACCTTGGATCCATGAAGCTTTTTCATGTTTATTTCAATTTTATGAATGTAACAAAAAAAAATTATTTTTTGTTTGAAATCTATAGGATTACCCTATTAATCCCAAGTCATTATCGCTGGGTGAATTGTATGGTGAATTTGATTTGAATACCAATGAATGGACTGATGGTGTATTGTCTAGTGTAATGAGACAGACTTGTGCAGGTTTGTAAATTTACTCATGTACGAAGGGAGGGTGTATTAATTCACACACACACACACACACACACACACACACACACACACACACACACACACACACACACACACACACACACACACACACACACACACACACATGCACACACACACACACACACGCACACACAGACACACACACATACACACACAATAACACAGACACATGCACGCTCACACACATGCACACACAGAGACACACATGCATGTATGCACACACAGACACACTCACACACACAGAGAGACAGACAGACAGACAGACAGACGGACAGACAGACAGACAGAGAGAAACAACAGACACAGACACACACATGCACATGAGCAGACACACAGACACACATATGCACTTGTACCATATATTATGAATGCTAGCTTGACTTCATAATTTATATATTTAATGGATTTAATATTACAGATGAAAAACCAGACCAGAAATGGTTAGTATTTGATGGTCCAGTAGACACACTATGGATTGAGAGTATGAACTCAGTCATGGACGACAACAAGGTGTTAACACTTATCAATGGTGAACGTATTGCCATGCCAGAACAGGTCAGTTATCTGATTTCTTTTTAGATTACTGTATTCTATTTAATAATAATATGTATATTGTCTAGTTTTATGCAGTTTTGGTCAGTTATGTAGTTTTATAATATCATCTGATATGATACAGTGATCGATGTTTGCATTCTGGTTCAGAATCAAAATTTACCAATTCCTAGTGGTCCTGACTTGACCTGTAGTAGTTATGACTCATTTTGATGGTTAATGACTAGTTATAAATAGTTATGATTGGTTATTTATAGGGTATTATTAGCTATTTGCTAATTAAAACATGTTGTAACTTAATATGTTAGTGTTTATGGTTAGTTTTGATAATCTGTCTTCTTATCTTGTATAACAGGTATCACTATTATTTGAAGTGGAAGACTTGGCCGTGGCATCTCCTGCTACTGTCAGTAGATGTGGTATGGTTTATACAGACTATGCTGATCTCAGATGGCAACCCTATGTCTCTTCATGGCTAGAGAAGAGGAAAGATAAGGTGAGATTTGGACAGCAGCTCATCCCAAGTTAATCGTTGTATGTACTGTTTTAAGAATGCAGAGGTCCTCGTTAGTTAAGTATTGTAATCGTAGGAAATTGCATTGAGAGTAAACCCCCCCCCCCCAAAAAAAAAAAAAAGGGTGGGGGGGGGGGGGAAGAAGTTGTGGATCATATTGTTATACAAGTTATAGATTTTCTTGAGATTAAAAACAGTGTAAACCACGGCCTCATTTACGGCACCATTGAAACTTGCCGTAAGAACAGGCCATGGATATTTCGAAGTGTAGCGGAAGAAATAAAAGCTCTGGCTTGCGAGAATGAAACAGTGACCTTCAATAGTCTTCTAGGCTTTCTTCTGAATAGCGATGTTGTGAAAACTTCTCAAAACAATTACCTAGTACTTCTGGTTTTATTAACAAAATTGTTTTCATTTTGTTCTGTTCTAGACATCAGCTGAGATCCTTCAGAAATTATTTGACAAGTACTTGACCAAGATTTTGGAATTCAAGAGACAGAATTGCAATGAACTAGTTGAGATATCTGAATTGAATGGTGTGTCATCTCTCTGTAAACTCTTTGCAGCCCTGGCTACAGAGAAAAATGGGGTAAGTTTATTACATATGTGAGTCCAACATATTTTCTCCCATTATCAAGCAAGTCTACTGTCTATGAGACCCCTTCGAATTCCATGCATTTTATCCTTGAGTTACTCATGTGCCATGAGAACCTGTTTGGGTTCTAGTGTAGTTACGAGTCATAGGATAGAGATGATGAAAATTAATTGCAGTGATTATGGAGAGAGTCACATAGAGAACTTAAGAGAGATGTACAGATTGTCAGTGGGCAAGTAGCCAGCTTGTATGGAGAAGGGTGTTAGATAGAGAGTTCTAGAGAGATATCTGTACAGATTGTCAGTGGGCAAATGGCTGGCTTGTACTTACCACTGCATTCTGGGTCTGAACTCACCCAGTGGTCACAGTGGTGGCTGAGTCAGTATTTGATTCAGTGATATGCACTGAGGTTGAAAGAACAAAGAGACAGGATAGAAACAGATGTCAGGTAAACATGGGATTGTATTGTATTGTTTTATTAAAGTTATGCATACCTCTGACAAGATTTGATTGTGTTACAGGTTAACCCTTATGACAAAGACAACTACGAACGAATGCATGAACTGTGGTTCTTGTTCTGTGTGATCTGGTCTGTCTGTGCTTCTGTGGATGAAGATGGTAGAAAGAAGATTGACAACTATATCAGAGAAATTGAAGGCACCTTCCCAAACAAAGATAGCATCTATGAATACTACGTAGATGTCAAGAATAAAACTTGGGCTCACTGGGAAGATAAACTGAGAGGTGGATGGAGATATCAACCAAAGTAAGTCAAAATACAACAATTCTATTTATTGCATAGCTATGCACTTGTACGTTTTCATGTATATTTATGTTGTCAGGGTCACAGACTCGACTGGTTTATATCAAACTATTTCTGTGGTCCTCACTAGATATATTAACATAATAACTGCTCCTTTGAAATGGATATATTATAATTTTTAATTTTTTGTGCTCCTTTGAAATGGATATATTATAATTTTTAATCTTTTGTGTGTCTGGTAAATAAATCAATTCAATATTGCTATGTTTTAGTTTTGGTGTATCAAGCTATAAGGTTGTTGGTAGAACCATAGACCCTCCACCAACGTGCTGAGTACAGACATGTTGTATGCACAAGAGATAATAAAATAGTCCAATAAAAAGTAATCTATTATTATCATCTGTGTATCCCAAAATGTCAGTCAATGTAATCAATGTACAAATGTGTCAGTCTTGTATTTGTAAGTTGTCTGTATAACTTCGCACAACAAATAATCAAACCCATATTTTTGTGTTATTTCCACAGTCTTCCATTCTATCGTATTATTGTACCAACTGTGGACACTGTGCGTTACGATTTCCTAGTCAGTAATCTGATACATGCTGTCAATCCTGTCTTATTGGTTGGTCCTGTTGGCACTGGAAAGACATCTGTAGCCCAGGCAGTACTGAGTAAACTTGAACCACAGCAGTACAGTGTATTAACCATCAACATGTCAGCCCAGACAACATCTAACAACGTCCAAGACATCATTGAAAGTAGAGTAGAAAAGAGAACTAAGGGTGAGTTGTCAGTTTTGTGATTCTTTAAAAATCTTATTCAGTTACCATAAAGTCTATCAAGTTGTTCCTTTGTAAATTTACAATTTTGGCCAAGTCACCTGTAAATTGTAACACTATGGTTTTCAAAACATTTACTTGTCCGTTCCCCCCCCCCCTCCTACATTCAGTATTTTGTGTGGATTGACCCTTATTGGTTCCATTGAACAATACTATGATTCTAAAGTCTGGTGTGTTGAATTTCTTTTTGGATTAGATTAGATTAGATTAGATTAGATTGGACTAGATTAGAATCCTTGTTTTGTACTGGCTGGTACAAAACATGGTGTCTTGGAAAGTCCTCATTCCAGGGAGAATACTAAGAATACTGTATTATTGATTACATTTGGGTTAAATGAATGAATTGTATTGTGTGTTTTACTTGGTAGGTGTCTATGTACCTGTTGGTGGTAAGAAACTAGTCACTTTCATGGATGACTTCAACATGCCAGCTAAAGATACTTTTGGTTCTCAGCCACCATTAGAATTGATGAAACTGTGGATGGATTATGGATTCTGGTATGACAGACTAAAACAAACTGTCAAATATATCAGGGTATGTATGAAACATTTATATTAGAAAGCTTTTATGGCTTTTTTGCATAATAGCTCACACTCAAAAATGAGTTTCAAGTTCTTCTGCCTTTTCATGTCCACATAAAGAGGAGTTGGACATAAAACTATTCTTATCAAACCATGAAATGTATAACATGTCCACAATGAAAAAGTGCAATGATTTGAAAATGCTGCTGCAAGTGACAATGATCTGTTTTCATATGAAAATGGAGTTCGTATAAACTGGTGAAAGCAAGGAGATACTCTTAAATTGGTCTTGTTTCCTAATTCCACAGATTTGCAGTTCTCTTTCAGACATATTTCCTTTAGATGAGAAAAATGATACATTTGAATATATTGTTTACTTTGTATTACAGGACATGCAACTAGTTGTGTCTATGGGTCCTCCAGGTGGTGGTCGTATGCATATTTCAAAACGTCTACAGAGTCGTTTTAACCTTATCAACATGACCTTCCCAAGTGTAAGTAATTCTGCATCACATTATCATGTCCCATTCACATTGTCACATATGGAGCCAACATTTACTCTGCAGTTATATGTACAACAGAATTGCTAAAGCTGAGGAATCGCTCACCATTTTGCTAGCCAACTTTCAACGTAATTGTAGCACTGACCTGGCAAGTTTTTCAGTGTTGATGTATGCCTTCATTAACCCTTCCAGCTGCTAAATCATAATCACATAGTGATGTATATGTACCAGACCAGTGTTAAGACCATGCTAACCCTATAGTAGCACAGAGATAGCCCAATGCTAACCAAACCAGATTTTTGAACTGTTACTTTTTGTAACCCTTTAAAACCTAATGCCCTCTTCCATAGAGTTACAGAAACCATGTCACTAGAGTGTTAACAACTTATTTAAAAAAATGCACAAAGCAAACTTCAGTGAATGTCTAAAACCAGTCATATCATACTAAGATTTTAATATCTGTAGTTGTTGTTTTCACTTGCAAAATGTGTTATTTATGTTTCAAAAACCTGTCTAGGTATCAAACAACCTTGAAGTTAAAGCTATATTCATACTCAGTAGTTAACAAAAAAAAAACCTGGGAATGTTTCTAAGTTAAGTTAAGTCAAATCATGCCACTAACACCATATTAATGTTTATTCCTGTAGGAATCTCAAATCAAACGTATCTTTGGTACCATGATAAACCAAAAACTGCAAGACTTTGAAGAAGATGTTAAACCTATTGGAGATATCATGACACAGGCAACCATCGAAATCTATCAGAACATAGTCCAAAAATTCCTACCAACACCAGCTAAAATTCATTATCTCTTCAATATGAGAGATATATCTAGAGTCTTCCAAGGTTTACTAAGATCTCATAGAGATTATTATGACACTAAACAAAGTATGACCAGATTATGGATTCATGAGTGCTTCAGGTAAGCAGAACATGTATCTCTTTATTTTGTGACACTTTTTAATCATGATCTTACATGTTTCTCACTCAATTAATTTGAGTAAGTTAACAATTATTTTAGTGTACAGTTCCTTCTCAAATATTTTCAGGCATATTTCCTTCATCAGCTTCCACATCTTTCATTCATGCAATTTCTGAATCAGTTAAAAAATTCAGTGTACAGTTCCTTCTCAAATATTTGTAAACATGATGTACCATCACCAGTTACATATTCAATTCTTTTCATTGGTGTAAATTAAAATATTTGCCTTGCCTTACCTTGCCACATCAGACGGCAATTGTGGAAATGAATCTTGAATTGTAGAGTGCTGAGTGCATTGGTCAGTTTAACATGAACTGTGTAACAAGAAAGAAACGAGAAAGAAAAGAAGGAAACCTTTCTCGGACCTTAGTGACTTTAACATTAACAAAATCAGATTACAGTAAACTTCAAAAGAGCTCTGTCAGTTGTCATTCAAAGATCTCGTCACACATTCATGGACTTATCATTTTAATTGTGTTTTAATTTTTGCTTTTTATGTACAGAGTCTTCTCAGATCGTCTGGTTGGTTCTGATGACATAGAAAGCTTTGTTTCTATTCTGAGTGAGAAACTTGGAGTTCTCTTTGACCAAACCTTTCATAATATCTGTCCAAACAAACAACCCCCAATATTTGGTAAGTAAGTTACTCTTAGTACAGGGAGGAAAGAGTATTACAATATACCAGTGATTACTTGTAGCGGTGTGCATGCACACATACATATGATATATACCAGTGATTACTTGTAGCGGTGTGCATGCACACATACATATGATATATACCAGTGATTACTTGTAGCGGTGTGCATGCACACATACATATATACCAGTGATTACTTGTAGAGGTGTGCATGCACACATACATATATACCAGTGATTACTTGTAGCAGTGTGCATGCACACATACATATATACCAGTGATTACTTGTAGCAGTGTGCATGCACACATACATATATACCAGTGATTACTTGTAGTGGTGTGCATGCACACATACATATATACCAGTGATTACTTGTAGCGGTGTACATGCACACATACATATATACCAGTGATTACTTGTAGCAGTGTGCATGCACACATACATATATACCAGTGATTACTTGTAGCAGTGTGCATGCACACATACATATATACCAGTGATTACTTGTAGCGGTGTGCATGCACACATACATATATACCAGTGATTACTTGTAGCGGTGTGTATACACACATACTAGTTGTATTTTCATGAGTAATGACAAACCAGTATTTACTTGTAGCGGTGTGCATGCACACATACTAGTTGTATTTTCATGAGTAATGACAAACCAGTGATTACTTGTAGCGGTGTGCATGCACACATACTAGTTGTATTTTCATGAGTAATGACAAACCAGTGATTACTTGTAGCGGTGTGCATGCACACATACTAGTTGTATTTTCATGAGTAATGACAAACCAGTGATTACTTGTAGCGGTGTGCATGCACACATACTAGTTGTATTTTCATGAGTAATGACAAACCAGTGATTACTTGTAGCGGTGTGCATGCACACATACTAGTTGTATTTTCATGAGTAATGACAAACCAGTGATTACTTGTAGCGGTGTGCATGCACACATACTAGTTGTATTTTCATGAGTAATGACAAACCAGTGATTACTTGTAGCGGTGTGCATGCACACAAACTAGTTGTATTTTCATGAGTAATGACAAACCAGTGATTACTTGTAGCGGTGTGCATGCACACATACTACATTTTGTAGTTGTATTTTCATGAGTAATGACAAACCAGTGATTACTTGTAGCGGTGTGCATGCACACATACTAGTTGTATTTTCATGAGTAATGACAAACCATGTATGTAAGATACAGACATATGTGCTACGCTCAGCCAGCATTCATCGTCTGTACTATTCTATGGGATTATTAAGAAGCCTGATAGGGCTAAACAACACAACATATCTTACAATATATGACAAGCCCTAAGGCGATAAGTACTTTCAGGCTGAATGAAGAAAAATATTGAGGAATGATATAATTATACCTCAAGCATAATTCAGGAAATATCAGGAAAAATAATGGCAATTAGGAACATTTAGACTCGTATTTCAAGCACCACAGAACCAGTGATATAGACATTGGTTGTCGTGATGTAGAACGATCAGGGTATATAATCCATATTTTCTGTTCAAAGACAATATCTTGGCTTATGCATGGTAGAATAAGTTGTGAGGTAGCAGTGTGAGCATAAGTTATAAATATGTATATTTATTTACCATTTCATCACATTTTTATTACAACTGGTGAGATTCTAATTTGTTCACCAGATAGATTGAATCGTAATTATTATATGATATGTTGGTTTTTTTTAATTCAGGTAACTTTATGACTACTGGAGAGACACCAATTTATGAAGATTTACAGGATTTCAAAGCATTAAAAGTATTTATGGAGAATGCCTTAGAAGATTACAACAACACTCCAAATGTCATTGCTATGGATTTGGTTCTCTTCAGAGATGCCATTGAACATGGTAAGTTTGGCATATTGTATAATGTATGTACGACTCTGGTATTCGAGGTTGTGATGTACTAACATAGACACATATTAACTACAATTGTTGTTACATGTGGTAGATTACTCAAGTGCAGGTGATAGCATTTCTTCTGTGCAGTGACGAGAATCTAATCACCCTGTAATTGAGATAGTGTAAACATTAGAAGTCCCAAAACAGTACACTGCAAGTTTATGAAACTAGCTAACAATACTATACATTACAAGATTTGGACTTTACTTTTTCATTTACTTTTTCATTTAAATTATTTTTCCGTAACTTATTATTAGAATGATATTCATTTCCTTGTTCTTTTTCTTTTTCTTTTCTACGGTATAAAATGTTTTGTGTGATGGGCTGAGGCCTTAGCATTTTAAATAAGACAACATATGGACTTTACAATGTTCATGGTTGCAGTGTGGTGTGATATTGAAAAGATGTGTGTGGCCCCATGGCTCTCACTACATGTACCTCTAGTCTGTATACACTAGTGTTGACACTCCAAGGGTTAATACATATTGTATTATTTTATTACAGTGACTCGTATTGTACGTGTGATTGACCAACCTCGTGGTAATATGTTACTGATTGGTATTGGTGGTAGTGGTCGGCAAAGTTTAACCAGACTAGCATCATCAATTTGTGAGTTTCTTACATTCCAAATTGAAGTTACCAGACATTACAGGAAGACTGAATTTAGAGATGGTAAGTTTTTAAAACTCAATGTTTGAATCCCATACTTTTAAATTTAATACTTTACTTCCTGACTATTGCCTTGAGTAGACGAATCAAAATATCTTTTCAAACTTGCTGTTTGCTTTTTACAATTTTTTTTTTGTTTCTGACTGAAACTATATTTTTTCCATAGATTTAAAGAGACTGTACTACCAATGTGGTGTAGACAACAAACCAACTATCTTCCTGTTCAACGACACCCAAGTAGTGGAGGAGTCATTCTTAGAAGACATTAATAACATCCTAAGTAGTGGAGAAGTGCCCAACTTGTATAAAGCTGATGAATTTGAGGAAGTACGGACAGCATTAGCAGAAGAAGCCAAAAAAGACAATATCCAGGATACACCTGAAATCATGTTTTCTTACTTGATTGACAGAGTTAGAAGTAATCTGCATATTGTACTTTGTATGAGTCCTGTTGGAGATCCATTCAGGTAAAGTCAGACAGATTATCTCTCAAAGGAAAGATGTTTTAAGGTTTTTTTTACAGATATAGAACACAAGTGAGTAACAGTCAGAATTGTACAAATATCATAATCTCAAATTACCCAAATTCTCACTGCTGAGGGCTGTACTAGGAGACCCCGCAGATGAGATCTAGGACAATGTAATCCAAAGTTTTCCACACCAGTAGTCATACAGAACATTCCTTCCAAGTCATGAATACCAAGGCTGTTTGTAGTAATTAAAACGTATCAGTTGCTTGAGACATTTACATCTCTCACAAAGGAGCCTGGATCACTCAGCTTGCCATGTTTGACATGAAGTATTCCCCAGAATGCACTGCTTTTGGACACATATCTGGTGTGGAAAAGTTTGGATTGAATTTCCCAAAACTCTTGTCTGTCAAGTGGAACCTTCTGTGATGAGAGTCTGGGTAACTGAGACTATAAATATCATAGAGAGGGTGGCAATCAGATTTGTACAAATATCAACAATTTGCTGATGGTGCTCAGATATTATTTGATAGCAACAATGGAAGGGTTACAGTCGTAATTGTACTGTGAAAATTGTTATCCTGGATTGGCCTCTCCTGCATTGTATTTGTAGTCAATGGTGAATTTGAAAAACTTCTTTTTTCTCTCCAGAAACCGTATTCGTATGTACCCAGCATTTGTCAACTGTACAACCATTGATTGGTTCAGTGAATGGCCCAGAGATGCTCTGATAGAAGTTGGTGAGAAATACCTAGAAAACATGGACTTAGGAAGTCCTGAAGAGGTATGGCAATATTACACATTTAGCTTTGCTTCGTATTTGGACTGTAGAATACATGTACGATAAAACACAAGCCAAATTGAAATTATGATTGTCCACAAAGTCTAATTTATTGCATTGTAAAGTAGCATATTTATTAAGTTTTTCTTTCTAAATATGATAAGATATTTTCCTTTGCATTCAAGATGCTAGACTGAAAGATTAGCCATTATGGGCGATCATATTATCCCTTTCCACAAATGACTGAAGGCACAACAAAATGTTGTTGCATCCAATCAGATCACTCCTTTTCAATGTTTGACAGTTATATACTGTTGCATGTTCACACCCACACTGGACATGGTGTACATGATCAAAGTCAGATATGATAACAGATACAGCTCCAAGACATGTAGATGTTTAGATTTGACCCCATTAATATGAGATTACATAACACAAGCCTATATCAACAACATATTTACATATATCAGATGTCTGTTGGCACCAAAAGTTTGGATTCATTTGGTTTGAATCCCACCATGCCATCCTACAGTGTGTCTACAGTCGTAGTGGGAGGGATGATAAGGACGTGCCTGGCAATATATTTTACACTCTATCATGATAATTGTCGAATTTCTTACCGTTTGTGAAATTGCATTGTTCAAACATCGCTGCTTTAATGAAATGCATTGAATCCCTTTTTGTGTGTTTTTGTGTAAGTTGACTGACTGAGTGTGAGTCTAGTCTAAATAATGTCATTGTAATTAATGTTCAAATGAAATCAGTATCATTAATAGAAAACCATTTGTTTAAGAGAAAGTTCCCACTTCCTATGTATAACTATAAATGATTTAATATGCCCAAACATTTTTTGCCACAAACACCAGAATGTGTATGATCACGGCATCAGAACAAAGAGAAAATTAAAAGTGTTTTAGATTCTAAGGTATAACAAAATCATACATACCAAAATTAAAAATACCACAAAATAAGATACATATAAATTGAAAGACAACTCTTTTATTTAGATTTTTAAAATTTAGATATATTTCATTCATTGTAAATGTAATTTTTAACAAATGTAAGTTTAGGAAACCTTTGTTCTAAGGTATGATATACACTTGACTGTTCGGATCAATCTATCATTGTTTTGCTCTGTAAAAATAGTAGATAGTATACCTAGTAGTTCCAATGCTAGCAGTTTCCTGCAGCTATGCGTATCTCCTATCATGCACATACCATGTTCCTTGCATGTGTTTATGTGTGTGTTTACTGTTTGTGTGTCTTTCTGTGGATGTGTCTGTCAATTTGTATGTCTATGTGTGTCTGGGTAAATCTTTTGTATGTGTGTGTGTATGTCTGTGGATGTGGATGTCAATTTGTATGTCTACATTTATATGTGTGTCGGGGTACATCTTTTGTGTGTGTGTGTGTGTGTGTGTGTGTGTGTGTGTGTGTGTGTGTGTGTGTGTGTGTGTGTGTGTGTGTGTGTGTGTGTGAACCAGTCAATCCATTCAAACCTACCTACCCTACCTTAGATTGCTGAAAAAGAGGCGAAAGACAGAGAGAAAGATAAAAAAGTGAAAGACCCGAAAGAGTTGTCTGAGGAGGATCAGAAGCAGCAGCCGCCAGCCTGGGTAGCGTAATGCAGTGTTTTTGTGTGTCACTGCAGTGAATGCTTTAGATTTGGACATTTAGTTGTAAAATATAGACTGATATTGCTTTTCGGTGTTCTCTCCAAATTAAGTCATAATATTTGAAAATTATACGTAATATTTGTCTTCATGATAACATGCAATTCCTTGTAATAAAATTGACTTGAAATTGACTTGTTTGAAAAGTATACAAGTTACACATTACTATGCTAAATTATGCAAACTATTTCACTTTTAAATTAATATGTAAATGTAAACCTCCAAATTTGATTATTATGCAAATTGTATAATTACCTATGCTAATATATGCAATGCACTAAATTTGCTCATCATGGATCTACATATATGTATATCAAATTAATGTAAATTATATAATGTTAAGAAACTGCAACCCATAGAGTTCACTACTTCTACCATGTATTAAATAATTTCATGCTGAATTTGAATATTTTTTATTGTTATTCATAATCTTTGAGTTAAGTTCACCCGATGCCTTAAAAATAAATTTCCACGTGAATGATATCAGCCATTGAATGTGGAGAGAACACTAGAAGCAATTATACATACATACTACATGCATGTAAATGGAAAGTCTAGACCTGCTGCACATCTAGGTGAACAAAGTATTGAATAGTGTGTTGGGCAGGACTGTACAATGTAGTGGTGTGTTGTTATAGCTGACTTACTAATCCCATCACAACATTATATCGAGTGACGTCACTCTTTATCTAACATTCATTTAAATACCTTGCATTGCAGCTCTTGTGTGAATAGAAACATTATAGGCCAAGATACACAATTGACAATTTGATGAGCAACAAACTAGTCAATTCATTGCATACAACTAATTGCTCCATGTAAGCACATAATCACAAAGCCATGGGATGTCACCAGGTGCGTTACAAGGAATCTGACATGTCAGATTTTCTGCAATTTGTCACAAGTTGCTCCTCGCATTGCCCAGTGAATTGCCCTGTGGATGTACAACACTGTCATCATCTACTCAGCCTCATGACATTGTATGCAATCACCAAATTGCTGTGTGTATCTTGGCCTTCAACTTTTCACTAGATAACGGTTTGGTGTGCTTCTCTGTGTGACAGTGCAGTGTACTGTTACAGTAGTGGTGTGAATCTTGTAGTTTGACAATGAGTGCTAATAATACATACATACATACATACCAGATACATACATAGATACATAGATACATATATAGATACATACATACATACATACATACATACATACATACATACATACATACATACATGCATGCATGCATGCATGCATGCATGCATGCATACATACATACATACATGTACATACATACATGTACATACATACAGACAGACAGAGACAGACAGAGTCAGAATATAACAACAGAATTGAAATATAAACCATCCAACTCTCTAGGACCTTTTCACCATTATTGTTGCCAAGTCATCTTTACAATATAACTTACTGTAACAGTTATTATATATTACTTACATCAATCAACAACAAATATTTCTCTTGGATATAATATTTTTACTGATAAGTTTGAACTTTTATTTATATATGTAATGCTATTTTGTATATTAACATACAGATTATTTGTAAATGTAAAACCTCTTACAGTCATCTGTATCATAGTTGATAATACAACCATTCAAAAACCTAGCTAGTCTGGTACTAATGGAAATTCTCTCTAGTCTGGTACATGTACTAGTGTTTGCTTCATTCTGTATACAACAGTCTACCAGTGGCAAACATTTGGAAGTTTATTTGATGTGCAGACTAATTCTGCAGCTAAAATATTATTTGCATACTAAACACATTGTAACACATACCAGCAGTACACTTTGTACATTGACCTGAGCCAAGTCAGGTCAATGCTGTGCATTGTGATACAGTATATTATGGTCATCAGATTTTTCTGTTGACCAGAAAGCTGTTACTACTCTGGTAATCAAGGCTTCAGTGTACTAGGATAGACAAGTGGGTAAAAGTGATTCCTCTGTTGTGTGAGTCTAATCACCCTGTGATCAAGATAGTGAAAACATTAGAAGTCCCAAAAGAGTACATTGCAAGTTTATGGAACTAGCTTTCAGAGCACCACCCTACTGAGACTATAATTAAACCAACATCCATCCATTATCACTGTTTTATCAACATGTTGCGATAAAAGTTTTAGTTTGTCTATCTTAGTAAACTGAAGCTTTGATTACTGAGAGTAAGAACATGTTGGCACACTCAAAGAAATCTACATAAGCCTAGAACTGGTAAACTGTTGTTCAAATAGACTAGAAACAAAATATTTATAGTAAGTTTGAAAAAAAAAATAATCAAGACAGACAATAGTGGTGAAAAGGGTAAGAGTAATATTATACCTTGCATGGAATTATAGCTGACTATTCTACCAGGTGCTTGATGGGATACTTATTGCTTAACTTGGAAGCTATCATTTTTTCTCTGGGACTTTTTGAAAAAACTTGTACTTCACATGTATTTATAGAAAGTCATCCTTTGGTTTCTGAGGGTTGCATGCAGTCTGCAGATCACAACTAACCATCTAAGCATGACTTTTAAAACAAAGAGACATCTGAACGTTTGTACTGCTGTGAAACTACAAGAAATGTATGTGTATGGCTAATGCTAGATATGAAAGAGGTTGACCTTTGACCCTCAAGTTTGAAAACCCAAGAGAGAATCATCATTGAAATTAATTGATGTTATTCTTGGGAAAAGAAAAACCACACAAAAACAAAACTCAGTCCCACTTTACTAGCATGATGAAATAACATTCCTGTCCCAAACCCCATCCCTGCATACAAGACAAAATGAATAGAAGCATGTCCAAATACCTTAAAAAATTAGTTTTGTACTGAAAATAATCTGACTTTTACTCTATTTATTTACAGACAAAGGGAAGCGTTGCCCAAATTTTCTGCACCATTCATCGTTCAGTGGTGGATAGTTCTAGACAAATGTTACTAGAACTGAAACGTCATAACTATGTCACACCAACCAACTATTTAGAATTAGTATCAGGCTACAAACAGTAAGTATACAACATATATCATAATAAGGACTTTTCTTTTGTCATTGAGTAAAAAAATAATGGAAACTACTGAAAGTTACAGCTATTGTGGCTGGAAAAAGGACACTACTGTATTAAAATGTATGAAGTTGTCATAGCATTTCAAATATTTGCACATTGCACGAGCCAAGTTGAACAAAAAATATATACTTTGGTTGTTCTACGTCATGACAGCATGCGTCTATGTGATTGTCACGACAATGTGTATCTATGTCACTGGTTCTGCTGTGTTCAATATATGAGTCAAAACGTTCAAAACTGTCATTACTTTCCCTGATTTGATATTGCTGGTGCTGGTATAATTATGTTATTCTCCAATAATTTTCTTCATTCAGCCGGAAAATATTCATAACCTAAGGGTTGTCACTACACATCTAGTGACATGTAGTGACAAAGACCCTTTAATAGGTCACTTGTATTTTCCTTGCCTGAAGGAAGGAAAATAATATCTAATTATTCAACAAGTCACTGACTATATGTGTTTTTTGGATGTAATACAAGTCAAAAAATGTAATATGATTTGCATTATTTGAACACAGATTGTTAGCAGAGAAGAGGAAAGAACTTGGTGATGCATGTAATAAACTAAAGAATGGTCTACAGAAAATTGATGAGACTCGATCCAAAGTAGAAGTCATGTCAGTGGAGCTAGAAGAGGCCAAGAAAAAGGTGGCAGAATTTCAGAAACAGTGTGAAGAGTATCTAGTTGTCATAGTCCAACAAAAACGAGAAGCAGATGAGCAGCAAAAGGTATTTTATCACATATAAAGTTTTAAAATGGCTATGTTTATCCCATAGCCTAAATGGATGTTAGTAGTGTTTGGCATGTTAGCATTCAACCTTATTAATCCTGTAAGTATACACAGACTGGTGTGTTCAGACTTTCAGCCAGACTGGTGTGTTTAGATTTTTGGCCAGACTTTCGGCCAGACTGGTGTGTTTAGATTTTTGGCCAGACTTTCAGCCAGACTGGTGTGTTTAGATTTTTGGCCAGACTTTCGACCAGACTGGTGTGTTTAGATTTTCGGCCAGACTGGTGTGTTTAGACATTTGGCCAGACTGGTGTGTGTAGACATTTGGCCAGACTGGTGTGTTTAGACATTTGGCCAGACTGGTGTGTTTAGACATTTGGCCAGACTGGTGTGTTTAGACATTTGGCCAGACTGGTGTGTTTAGACTTTTGGCCAGACTGGTGTGTTTAGACTTTCAGCCAGACTGGTGTTTTTTGACTTTCAGCCATAATATATTCAAACACTTAGTAAGATACACAAAGTATACATACCCATATTAGAATTTTTCCCCCAGAACACTTATGTTGTATAATTTGATCAACAGTCTGTACAAGCTCGCAGTGAAAAGATAGGAGAGGAAGAAGAGCGTTGTAAAGCAATGGCTGAAGCTGCACAGCAAGACTTGGCTGAGGCTATGCCAGCTTTAGAAGAGGCTGTCAAGGTGAATATAACACAGACTGTCTTGTTAGTGTTTCAGACAGGACAATCCAGAATGCTCGCTTGTTGGTTGTGGTGGGGGTGATGGTGATAGTGATGGTGGTGAGGGGAGGGGAGAGGAGGGGAGGGGGAGTCATAGTCTAGTGCTATCTGTACATCGATCTCAAGATTTGATACCACATGTTGTATCTAGACTAGACTAGTTGGGTTGGGTTGGGTTGGAGGTGGGATGGGGTGGGGTGGGGTGGGGTGTGGGTTGTTGAAGCTTATATGGGAAAAAGAAGAATCATGACCAAGGTTTTGAATTTTGAAAGACACGTGTATACCTGTATTTGACAATCTAACCAGAAGAAAATCATTGTAACAACTATCATCATATATTCCTTATCCTAGAAATGTCTATCCAGTTTGTAATATGGATAGTACAGTCTCAAAGTGGGGATTTTGGTTTAATAGTTAGTTACACACTTCAGTTTGGGGAGGTTACCATTAAACCCTCAGATGTGAAAGCCAACACTGGGGAAGTGGTATATGTTATCTCTAAAAAAAAAACATATGTCATTCTGTCCAAAAATATATATCTGGACAGTGATCCTTAGGCATCTCACATTGTGATGTAGATTCCTATGAACTAAGTATGATATCCAAGTAGATAGTTTAATTTGCATATTTTAATATTCTTTTTTTTTTTGCATTGTTTAGGCATTGGAAGCTCTGAACAAGAAAGATGTTGGTGAAATCAAGTCATACGCTAAACCACCTCCACTGGTAGAGAAAGTCTTAGAAGCTGTTATGATACTGAAAGGAGGAGAACCAACATGGGCTGAAGCTAAGAGACAACTCGGTAAGAATTACAGTACAATAATAAACTATGTGAATCAAATATTTACAATGAAAAGGGGATAGATGTGTTGCTGGTTTTTTTTTTTTATATATACACAGTTGATGCAAAACATTTTACAGTGGTTGAGAGCAGAATCAAGAATCAAAACCATTTTTTGCAGCTCATTACCACTCATTTCATGTTTAGTATTCACTGGTTCTGTTTAATACAACCACGCAGAAACCAGTAAGAAACTACAAATGCTATACTTTTAGTTTAAGATAGAAAGATTGAATGTATACAGTTTCTTGCAACATTTTGTGTAGTTGAAATGAACTAATATATGACCATACAGACTTCAAAACACTGGTACCTGCATGTCTGTGTCTAGTTGCAGCACATAATGGCCAGTTTACTAGTATGTCATTTTGACAAATGTAGAAAGAAATTATGATCTTGGAAAGAAATTTAGAAAAAAACATCAAAAACCTGTCGATTATTTATACATGTACAGTGAGAGATAATCATATACAGGTACCTGGGAGTAAGAATACAAAATATAATTTATATACAAACTTATATTATCATGTGTTGTATTGTTGTCTAGGAAATCCTAACTTTATCAAGGATTTGATTGAGTTTGACAAAGATGGTATGTCAGATCGTGTACTCAGTAAAATCGGCAAGTATTGCAGTCAGCCAGACTTTCTACCAGACATTGTGGGACGCGTATCCCTTGCTGCCAAGTCATTGTGTATGTGGGTCAGAGCTATGGAAGTCTATGGACGTATCTACAGAGTTGTTGAACCTAAGAAACTGAGATTGAACAATGCTTTGGCTACCTTAGCAGAGAAACAAGCTAGTCTAGCTGATGCCAAGGCTAAGCTGGAAGAGGTAGGTGTAGGATTGCATACTAGATGTGCTATGCTCGGCTGTGTTGAGTTTCCAGTCAATACAGACTACTATTGAATATGTAATATTTTGGTTATAGGAAACATAAAAAATGTCATAGTTTTGTCACTAGGAGTGCTTCACAAGCCATTGTCCATCTGGAAGTGAGGGCCAGAATTGTAGCATAAAGACAGCCGACCTGAAGTCACCATTCATTTTCAGCCATGCTCCCACTGTACTGTTTTATTAGTGACTACCAGTACTCAAAGCAGGCCTTAACCACTACCTATAATTGTCTATTACGAACTCACAAGGTTCTTCACGCTCATTTCACTGCTTCATGTATTGCTCTATGATCAGTGGACATGATTAGAGTTTTGGCCCTCACTTTGCCAAATCTGGGGCACCCTCTTGCCATGCTTACAGCAGTGTAACTGTGAAATGACTGCTACATCAGTACTGGAATATGGCGTATTATCGATAGAGATGATAACGTTTATCAAGGTAGTCAAGTCAAATAACAGATAACACCTTATCAATAATACAATTAACTGGATATGAGATCTACTAGTACTAGCCAAATACTTCCCGTCATTAGTATTTACAACTCTTCAAATAATCTTCTGTCTGCTGTTGACTGTCCGCAGGTGAACAGAAAGATGGAAGAATTGAAGAGACAGTATGATGAGAAATTAGCTGAGAAGGAGGAGTTGAGAAAGAAAGCTGAAGAAATGGAAATCAAACTGGACCGTGCTGGTAAACTAGTATCCGGGTTAGCTGGTGAAAAGGAGAGATGGGAAGCTAGTGTTGCTGTAAGTATTGTATTGTACTGTACTGTACTGTACTATACTACGATGTATTCTGTTGTTTCATTACTTTTGTAATTGTTATCTAGTGTGAGTCATTGCATTTCATTGATTCAATAAGTCATTGAGTCACTTTCTTGTTGTTTTATCAGTAATGGATAAGGCTGATTTTTTAGGTGGAGGCGTAATACTGTAGAATGTTCACAATCCCAAATAAATTTAGGAAGAAAGTTTGTCAGATTGTGTCCTGAATATGTGGAAACACTTACACTGGACTGTGTACTTATATAGTCCAGTCAGTTGAACTGGCAAATGCTGATAAGATGTTTCACCTATGCTTATATGAGTACATATGATATAGAAACTTATTGTCAGATGGATTTGATTATTGTACTTGAGAATACATATAAATCTACTCAAATTTAGCAATGAAATTTGGTCATAATATGATGTCCTATTCTCAATTCAATGCAGTGGGATTTTACCATCATGATAATTTGAACAATTCACATAAAAATTCACTTACTAGAATTTTGCTGTCGTTCATTTCAAATGTGACTGGTAAATATGTTTGTTTGTTTTTTTTGTTCAGGATTTGGAAGAACAGATGGGATTCCTGGTTGGTGATTGTTTGATTGGTGCAGCTTTCCTATCATATATGGGTCCATTCCTATCCAACTACAGAGATAATATGGTGAAAAACATCTGGTTGAAAGAAGTAAGTTCAGTTATTTTTTAAAGTTTTCATAACCACAGGTTTATTTCTTGGATTTGAAAACATGACAGATTCAGACATATGTTCAATACATTTGTCACAAAATAGTCAGCTGAATACTGCCTATCAATATCACCACTATTAGATTGTAAAATATCATTGTAACTTAGTTATCCATTTGTCACAAAATAGTCAGCTGAATACTGCCTATCAATATCACAAGTATGTACTAGATTGTAAAATATCATTGTAACTTAGTTATCCAAATGTGTTCTTTTAAGACACACAAGTTGAAATTGTAGTACACATTCAGATGTAGTACACCCCTGACGATGCTGACACATTCAGATGTAGTACACCCCTGACGATGCTGACGAGATGTCTGCAAAAATTTGTGATTTGCTTCCAAGAATTTTATTGACTCTCTGAGTACAAATTTCATTACTAAGTTGAAATTTGCTGTTTCTTGGATGTTACTTCATTGATACATGTCCTCCATGTACATTCCATTAAACCTCAATACTATCTTTCATTGTACCTTTATTAAAATATACCATTTTTTGTCTGATCTGCAATAGGTTCGTAACCTAAAGATCCCTTGCAATCCAGAGTTTGCCTTTTCTACTTTCCTGTCCAAACCAACTGTTGTACGTGACTGGAACATCCAGGGACTGCCTACAGATTCCTTCTCAACTGAAAATGGTGTCATTGTAACCAGGGGTAACAGGTGTGTATTGTCTTAAATTGAAACAATCATTGAGATATTTTTTATCAATTTTCTGCCTATTAGTCTATTGTCACCTTCAAGGTCAAGTGTACCCCTGGTAAAAAAGACTACATTATTTTTCATGGTGAATTTTTTAACTACATCCCACTATATAAGAAATAACTTTTTTGATCTGTAAATGTTAGAAATCAACATTGCAAAATATTAATCAAGAGTGAAATAATGATAACCATTAACTATATATACTTTATTGCAATCAACATAAAAAGTCATAGCAAATAATGGTACAGTGGACTCCAAACACAAACCGAGCGTTTGCTTTCCTTATTGTTTTTGAAGTAGGATATAGTTGGATTAACTTGGCGTCCAACAGTGATGTTGATTTGTGTTCACAGTGAGATAAAATGTATCATTTATATCCTTGTATGCTATCAATGTCTCTATTTTGTTGTGTAATATGTACCAAAACAACACTGTGTGAGATGTAAAAAACATGTTGCCTGATTGAAACTCTACTGGTCACTGGTTTGGCAGTATTTGTTGCCACCAATATCTATTAATTATGTCGCTAGTCAGGTACATGGAAGTAAAGTATTTGAGGGGTCTGTGGCTTCTATGAAGACTTGTTTCTATGTAAGATGTAGTTAAATTACTATAATACCATAGTTACCCATCCAAGATTTTGACATCTGTATCTCTGCTTTTTAGATGGCCATTAATGGTAGATCCTCAGGGGCAAGCTATCAAGTGGATTAAAAACATGGAATCTAAGAGAGGATTAAAGATTATTGATTTACAACAGCATGATTATCTACGTACATTGGAAGGTGCTATCCAGTATGGTTTGCCAGTGTTACTACAAAATGTACATGAAGAACTTGACCCATCTCTATCACCAGTATTAAATAAATCCATCATTAAACGAGGTAAGATGTCAGTCTGAGTATACATAACACAACATATATCTTGAGCTTTGATTTCACCCAAGAAATAATGATATATAGAATGACTAAGAATGTCTCTTTTCTGGAGAGGGAACTAGGTTGTTATATTCAGGGGAATCAACAATGCAGTATAGTACTTGGGGTAGTTTACACATAGTTGTTTTTAGGACCATTATTAATCTATTTTCAGTGTTGCTTAGTGACACAGTTTTTAGCACAACTGAACTATAAGGTTCAGTCATGCTAAAGGCATGTTATTTGTCTGTCTGTCTGTCTGTCTGTCTGTCTGTCTGTCTGTCTGTCTGTCTGTCTGTCTGTCTGTCTGTCTGTCTCTGTCTCTCTGTCTCTCTCGCTGTCTGTCTGTCTGGCTATGTATAAACAGATGGATGGACATCTCTCCGTCCGTCTGTCCATCTGTGTTCATTGACTTTACATATGGTTAAAACACTTTCCAAAAATGAACCCATAAACTGTTCAATTGTGCTACAATGTCATTTATGCTATTTTTAACTACCAGGTAATTCATATGTATTGAGACTTGGTGACAAGGAGATTGACTATAACCAGGAGTTCAAGTTCTACATCACCACCAAACTGAGTAACCCACACTATACTCCAGAGATATCTACCAAGACAACCATTGTTAACTTTGCTGTCAAGGAACAAGGTCTAGAGGCTCAGTTACTAGGTATTGTGGTCAGGAAAGAAAGACCAGAACTAGAGGAACAGAAAGATAGTCTGGTAATGAACATTGCTGCTGGCAAGAAGAAGATTGTTGAGTTAGAAGATGAAATTCTGAGGTAACAACAGTTGTTTTTTGTTGAAAAATTTAAAGTTTAAAGTGCCTCCTATAAAAGTGTCCTTTATAGCAAAGCCTTACATCATAGTGAACATGCAATTACATTTCCAGCATGCTATTTATCAATGTAATGAGTGCACATATTGCCATGTAACAAACCATCCCGGAGGTGGGGGTGAGGAATGGTGGGTGGTAGGGTGGATGATTACTCCCTAGAAATGTAAAATGCTCAAATGGGTCACTTTTCACATTGGTCGACTTTCCATCTGAAAATGCCCTAATGTGGTGTCCCCCTATCCCTTACACTGTATTTATGTAGTGACTCTTAAGAAAATCAAGCATTATCATGTTCAAAAAAAAAAATTGTGTTGTATCAGAGGGGATGAGGTCTGAAAGATTAGTAGTGAAATGTCATTTGGTTCTTTATATACAGTAGTTATAGTTCTGTTATTTTCCTTCATTTCTCAACAGATTGTTGAATGAAGCACAAGGTTCTCTGCTAGATGATGAACAACTTGTCAACACTTTGCAATCTTCTAAGAAAACATCAGAAGAAGTGACAGAACAACTTGTAGTTAGTGAACAAACTGAACAGAAGATTGATGCTGCCCGTGAAGGCTACAGATCATGTGCTCAACGTGCTTCTATTCTATTCTTTGTATTGAATGACATGGGACGTATTGATCCTATGTATCAGTTCTCACTGGATGCATACATTGATCTATTCAATATGTCTATTGATAAGTCACAGAGAAGTCCTACTTTGGAGACACGTATCACAAACTTGAATGAATACCATACATATGCAGTGTATAGGTAAGTATTATTGTAGCACATTAACTTTTGACTTAACTTTGACAGACATACGGTACACTAAATCATAACTGTTGCATGTAGTAGATTTACATAAATGGATGATAGCAGAGTCTTAGTTATATGGATTTATATAACACACCGTTTCCATATGCTACCCTTCAGTGATTGGCTTAGATCGTATCATGTGGTATGGACTAGTGACCCATCATGACCTCAATTTACATACAATGGACACTGTTTGTATTCTATTTTCCCTAGGGAACTATTCATGTAGCACAGGAGTCTTTTCACTGCTTTGCTGTGACTGTGTAAAGAATATGTACAAAATGTACTTGAGAATGTGATGTGTTATAAAACACTTATTTTCTAGCCTTCTTTGGCCATTAGTAGATGCCACACATGTATTACCCTTCATGCTGTTATGTAGCAACTATTGCATAACAGCTTGAAGGGTGATAAACATCTACTAGTGCATTAATAGCCAGGCAAGAAGGGTTTTATAAGCACCTATAGTAATCAGGATAATGGAAGTCCCTGAAAATGTACATTGGAACTGGAAGTCTACACATATGTAACTATGAATTTATTGCTGTATGAGTCTACCCACAGACTTAACTATTCTACTATAAGTGTTATCATATCAACATCCATTGATAGAGTAATGTCAACATGTTATTGATGTTTTGTTGTTATTTTAAAATTGCAGGAAAGTCAAAATAAAATGTGTATATTTCTATTGTTAGATACACCTGTCGTGGATTGTTTGAGAAACATAAACTACTCTTCTCCTTCCAAATGTGTGCCAAGATATTAGAAGCTGCTGGTAAACTCAACATGGATGAATATAATTTCTTCTTGAGAGGTGGAATTGTAAGTACTGACATTGCATTGTATTGTCTCTTACATTTATCCACTGGTGATTCATTACTGTTCAGAGTGTATGATAGTATTATGAGTATATCATTATATCTAACAAAACAATTTTAAAAAATGTGACGGTTGGAACTTCAGCTTTAAGTATAAAGTAACAAACAAACAAACAAACAAACAAACAAACAAACCATCCTATGACATAATTAGGAGAGATTTGAGATAAAAATTATCACTTTGATCTGTACACTCCACTCTGTTCCCAAAAAAATAAGTAAATGGATTTGTTTTGCTCTGTGTAGGTATTGGATAAAGAGGAGCAAATGGATAATCCATGTCCAGGCTGGTTAGTTGACAGTGCTTGGGATAATATCACAGAATTAGACAAGTAAGTTGATATCTACATAACTGTGTGAATTTTAGTGTGTATTGCATGGAGTTCAAAGGAATGAAAGTATGACCAAGGCAAACATTATTGTGTGTGCAAGTCATGTTTTTCACATAAAAAAGATTTGAAATGCCACCTTTCAAGACAACCATGAAGGTAGTACCATGTTGAGTACAGATATAATGGAGCTACAGAATTGCTTACTTTTTGCCATGCATGAGTCACCAAGTAGAATTTCTTGTTTTTTGCATTGGTTGTGAAGCATGTATATTGATGGGGATTTTTATGCAAGCATGTAATGTCACAATTAAGCTTTAATACCTAGGACCACATCATTCACCACCTGGGTTCATTAAAGTGATCACCTTATAACTTGTAATGCATGAGGGCAAATTTCCACTGGGATTGTATCATCATATATCGATATACCTCTGTATGTACATGTATGTCATCACAATTTTTTCATAATGATTTTTTTTCCATAATTTTCCTCTCTATATCATCCAACCATTAGTAAGTAAGTATAAAAGAAACCACCACCCAACCATCTCTCCTTAATATAGCACTTAGTTTTTCTTGCAGTTTTTGCATTGCTTTGCTGTTCAGAATGGTTGTTATGAATGACTAACATGAGTTGCTGTTTACTTATGCTGTCAGTGTGTGGCAACGTAATTGTAAGATCTTGCTAAAAACATATCTTAATAAACAGCGCCCTCTGTCATCACAAATTTGTAGTAATGGATCAACCAAATTAAATGTCTTACACCATATATAGAGCTATGTTTGCACTACATTGATTGACAAGATGTAGCCATTCAAATAAACAATGCGCAAAATAGTATTCAATGATCAAGCTTTCAATATGTTTCATCACAGCTAGACTGCCACTAGAGGGCACTGTTTCAATCACAAGACTTGGTACAATACCACATGTAACTAGAGGGTACACTTGCATTACAGCAGCATATCAGTAGAGACAGCTGCTGTTTTCATCTAAGCTGTCAGGATATTGAATTGTTCTATCTGAACTATATGTATACACAAAAGCTGACTGTGTACTGCATCACTTTGTAATAGTATCTGTTGAGTTTGATGTTGCCACAGGCTGTTTAGATTCTTGTCATGTTTCAAGGCATGCTATGCCATGAGTGCAGTTCCACTAACAATTTGAATGTTAGATTACATTGATTACAGTACTAACATACCGTTTATTTCTTAGTTAACAATAGTTTTGTTGATTTATCCACCCCTATTCAAGCCTGTAGTTTGGTACACTCTTATTGTGTTTTCAGGGTAGATTAATCCATTCTATAGGCAATAGGGGTTGGAGTTTACCAGACATGTAACAGGGCATGAATGGTACAATATTGTATTCTAGTATTTGATGTACATGACAACACTTTGGCTGCTACTAAGTCTACGACAAACACTTTCTCAGGAATTAGGAATTGTATCCATGCCTAGAGACATTCAAAACATAATAATGAAGAATTTGAAATGAATAGTCTGAATGATGAATACTTTATTTTAAGGAAATTGACTTTACCTTTCCAGTATTTATATAAAAGATATCTTGCTTTATGCAAGAAATGTCATTTTAAATTATTTCTTGTTTGGATGTTTTAGTAGGAATGAAAAATCAGTGATGATGACAAAAAGAAATTGAAATAGAAACATGTAGCACTAAAGTCCATGTACATTGTATCCTTTGTACATATGTATACAATAAAATATATCCAAAACTGTTTTACAAATATTTACTGTTATGTTGGATCTCTATTATGAAGTCACTAACATGAGTTATTATATGTAGTGTGTGTAGTATAGCAACTAACATTACATTGACTTTAAACGGGGGAAAGTTATCTTGTGAATTCACTTTGTTGAATAAAAAGTTAGATGTTAAACGAGATCAAATATGTTGGTTTCATTCACTTTCAGTGATCAGTACTGAGTTGGTATTGATCAGAGCATTGAAGTATTGTCTACACCATGATCAGAGCGTAGACACAAGAGATGTACAGTCCTTGTTAACTTGTATATTGTTGTGACTGTATTGTTATGCGTACAATTGTACATTTAATTATAACAACATCCTACACCATTGACTATGCATATGCCAAGCATGGCTCTTATGTCACTTCCGTTCAAGTTCAGAATGATAAGTGAGAGTGGATGAATGAAATCAATGCATTTTATCTCATTTAACATCCAAGTGTTTATTAAACATAGTGAATTCATAAAGTATCCTCTCCTTTAGATTTGCATTCTTTTAGTTTTTAGAAAACAGCACAATATTTACTGAAGAATCATAAAATAAACTTTGCATTATGTTAGCTTAGTCTGTAAGATATGACATTCATGCCATGCTATCAGTCAGCACTCATCAGTGGTTTAAGAAGTATGATAGGGCTGAACAACATGACATAACTTACAGTCTGTATGTTAGCTTTGAATTTTTCTGTAATAAAACTCATAGAATGAACTTCGCATATCATTAAGCTGATAAAATGTAAATTATAAAGATTAATTAATATAGAATTACTCAGTTATTAATCAAACCTTTCATTTCAAATCAACTAAATGTTATATTATTATGGTTATCATTTCTGTAAAATATTGCCTAAGTTAGAAATTGTATTCCTTTTTTTATTATTATGTGCAAACTAAATGATAGTTTTTTCTATGATAATCAAAATCATGTTTAATTTCAAAATATGTAGCAGAAACTGTACATTTTGTTCTGTTCTGTGCTGTTTTATTAATTTTAATATAAGTTTCTGTTTATAGCATTTGTATCTAGTATATAACTCAGCAAGATTTGATGATTGTATTAATTATTTACAATATGTGTTACCTTTAGATTGGCTAATTTCCATGGATTAGCAGCTTCCTTTGAACAGTATCCACGTGATTGGAATATCTGGTACACAAGTGCAGAGCCAGAGTCAGCTCCCTTGCCAGGTAAGAACTACTGTAACAGTATTTAAGGTATATACCTTCAGAGTTGGCTCCTTTACCAGGTAAAAACTGCAGTATTTGAGGTATATTTCAGACCTGTAGAGTTGGCTCCTTTTCCAGGTAAACACTACAGTATTTGAGGTATATTTCAGACCTGTAGAGTTGGCTCCTTTACCAGGTAAAAACTGCAGTATTTGAGGTATATTTCAGACTTGCAAAGGCTGCTCCTTACCAGGTCAAAAGTACAGAAACAGTGTTTGAGGTATATTTCAGACCTGCAGAGTCTTCTCCATGCCAGGTACCTATTAAGAGGTATTATATCCTGCAGATTTCTTAGCTATATGTAGATTGGCTACAGTTGTAGCATCTTACAGTTGTACAACCCCCTTCTCAAGTTACCATTCATTGGCTCTGTTTGATAGTATAACAACCACACAAAAACCACAATTAATTTGAGCCTGCATATTCTACACTAAGATTGCAAGATTACAATTTCTTGCTACATTTTGTCTATTGTGAAATAACCATATAAACGTACTGCAACTAGATGGAGATACGCAGACGCCAATGTTTTGATGTATATGTATGATGTCTGCATGCTGGCACGTTAGTTCATTTCATGTAGACAAAATGTGGCAAGAAACTATTCATTCTTGCTCCCTATCATAAACTGTAGTATGTGCTGTTTCTTTATTGGTGTCTACGTTGTTATATCAAAAAGAGCCAGTGAATGGTAACTTGAAACAGACTGTAATGTTCTTTCATCAAAAGTCTGTGTGTATAGCACAAATACAAATGCAATAAGATTGACCACATGAACTCACCCTTTCTCAGAAATCATTGAGATGATAAGCAAACTCTTGACATGGGAGTTTTGTCATTACTTTGTGTGACAAAGTCACTTCTTTCACTTATATTATCCTTGACTAAGTGAAGGAAAATATAGGGAAATACTGTATAGTAATATTTCATAATTGTTCTATAATAATGTGATTGTTATGTTGTCTTGTAGGTGAATGGGACAATGCCACTAATGAGTTACAGAGGATGTTAATTGTCAGATCCATCAGACCAGATAGAGTCTCATTCTGTGTCACTTCATTCATTGTCAACAATCTGGGATCTAAGTAAGTTGTGTACAATCTTACTCTGTTGTAATGCATTGCAGTCCAAATTTTCAGCCCCCCAAAATCTATCAACCGTGTATATTTCCAGAATTATCAACCCTGTGTATTTGTTTGTCTGTTTATATAATGCACAGCTGATTTCATTCAAATCTTGCACAAAGGTTACTCATGCCAGTGCCTGGGTGAAATCCATATCTTTGCAATGAATTACCCATGCACATTTGTGGAATTTTTAGTGGACTACAAAATACCACAGCCAGAGATTTTTTGAATAAGTTTATCAACAAACAAAATCATTGTATACCAGACAAAACTAACAAACGTAAACAAATAAACAGACGTCAACATTATTACTAAACTTTTGAAACAGAGGATGGACAGGAATGTTGATAGGGGACAGTAGCTATCAAAAACAATTGCCTACTCCACAATGTTTGTTGACTACTTTTTCAGGAATTTATTTGAATATTCTTCTACAAGTATATTTCTATCAGTAGGCAGCTTCATTGGTTCTTGTTCATAGATATTACTCCCTACTTTTCACATTTGACCAGATACTGTTAAAATTAACTACATCCTAATGGACCAAAAAATTAAACAGAAAGAAAGAAGTACAAATTTGTTATTAGATGTGAGTGAAAAAGGAAAAATAGAAGGAACGTTTTACTCAGTACTTTGATTAGTCTCGCTGCCTGACTTGTGACTATCCTCCCTAAGCTTTGTAAGCCGAGCGGCTTAGCCATGAGAGGTGTGGGTGTCCCTCAATTCTCGTGGCTTTGCCACTCAGGACACACTTTATGCGCCTTACAAAGCTAAGGGACAATAGTCATGAGTCTGGCAGTGAGACTATACTTTGATCTGACTGTAACAATGATAACATTGCCTAATTTTCTGTGTACACTAGGTTTGTTGAACCACCAGTGTTGGATATGAAACAAGTGGTAGATGATTCCACCACAAAGACACCACTTATCTTTGTCTTATCAACTGGAGTGGTAAGTTGTTTTATTCTCTGCCACAATGTCAAGACACTGTATCAGTTCTTATCTTTGCTTTTGATAATTATCACAAAGTTTGTTGTAATCAGTTGTAGTGGACTACAAAATACCACAGCCAGACTACACCTGTGGGTAAATACATTTACCCACAGGTGATTCAATACTGTTAAGGGTGTACCATAGTGTAAGTCGTTACAACTAACAAAACAGTGTTTAAAAAAATGTTCCCATCAGAGCAAGCACAACTTAAATAGTGTTAGTTAACATTCATCTTAAAATTTCTCTTCAGGACCCTACTAGTTCTTTGCTGCAGTTAGCAGAGCAGACTGGAATGGCACATCGATTCCATGCACTGTCTCTAGGTCAAGGACAAGCTCCCATAGCTACTAGAATGATCAAGGAAGGCGTTAGAGAGGTAATGTATAGAATGTCTCATAGTCTTGTCTAGTGTTAGTCTTGATTACCTAGAGTCATTGTTGGGGCTCACACTTAATGACTATCTCTCCAAATAATCTGAGGAAATAGGAAACTAAATTACATGACTTCTGCTTTCAGATAGGATGCATGAATCATGCAGATAAGGCCATAGATTGATTTTGTAAAATTATATTATTTGAAATTAACAGGTATCTGTTGCTTTAGACTGTCGAACATGTGGCACAGAAGTTTGAATTGCCTCAGTGTCCTTTTCTTGGCAGTGAACTTTACCATGATGCATTCCTCCTATTACCAAAAGCAGAAGTCACATAAATTATGTTGACTATTTTCCCAGACTCTTTTGGCAGTGATAGCCATTAAGGGAGGGCCCCCAAATGACATGAGAACTCCAACAACGGGAGTCTGGGTAACTGAGGTAACTGCAAATTTGATGTGACCAAACACATTTCCATCACCTTGTACAAGAGTTTTATATTTAGACATGATAATGTGATAAGGTGTACACTATCTGTTTTCTTTCAGTAATGGAGTTGACATTAGCATGCAGTCCCATCTTTTGACTATACTGTAATTTTAATATTCAAAAAATTAACAATTAATTAATTTCAAGTATCTTGGGCTTTAATTGACAAGTTTTACAAAAATGCCATTTCAGTTTGACAACAGTCATTTTGATAACTGTCAGAGACTTTGTAACCCTGATTGAATTTTTTTTTCTTTCTAAAAATGTTTTATTGCAGGGTAACTGGGTATTCTTGGCCAATTGTCATTTGTCTCTGAGTTGGATGCCACAGCTTGACAAACTTGTAGAACAGTTACAAGTGGAAGAACCACATCCTGATTTCCGTCTTTGGCTTAGTAGCAGTCCTCATCCTGACTTCCCAATATCTATCCTTCAGGCTGGAATTAAAATGACTACAGAACCACCTAAGGTAAGATAGCAATGAGCCTTTCTTAGAACACTGCCCTCTATCCAATCCTGAATTCCTCTTGTGACTACAGAACCACCCAAGGTAAGGTAGCAATGAGCCTTTCTTAGAACACTGCCCTCTATCCAATCCTGAATTCCTCTTGTGACTACAGAACCACCCAAGGTAAGGTAGCAATGAGCCTTTCTTAGAATACTGCCCTCAATCCAATCCTGAATTCCGCTTGTGACTACAGAACCACCCAAGGTAAGGTAGCAATGAGCCTTTCTTAGAACACTGCCCTCTATGTCATCCTGTACAAACTGAATTAAGATGGACTGTAGCAACCTAGGTGTGACCGTAATCAGCTTTCTTCAGCTGTTATTGTTTGCCATTCACATTCAATGACGTACACTTGTCATATGATCAAAGGAGGGTGTTGTAATCTCAGCAATGTTCTTGTATGTTGACTGTCTTTTGTATACATGAACAGACAATAATTTTATTAAATCTATGCTGTTGTTTTTGTTTTTGATTTATAGGGTCTGAAAGCCAACATGAAACGTCTGTATCAGCTGATCACGGAGCAGCAATTTGTACGCTGTCATAAACCAGAGAAGTACAAGAAACTATTGTTTGCACTGTGCTTCTTCCATAGTATTCTGATTGAAAGGCGTAAATTCCGTATGTTAGGTTGGAATATCATGTATGGATTCAACGACTCTGACTTTGAGGTAAGAAATCTCATAAGATAATTGCATGCATGATAATGTGTTGATAAGTGTAACTCCACACAACCAGGGATATATTGACACTAGTTGACTAGTTGACATTACATGATCCCTTGTGCTGTTAAGTAGCAATTCATTCCCTCAGCTTTCAGCCATGGGAAGTAGTTGCTGCATGAAAACCCTTGGGGTAATCAAGATCTACTAGTGCCCTCATAGCCAGGCAATACATGTATACTAGTACCCTACGTGTACCATAGAATATGGTAATATCCTACTAGAAGTTATATTCTCCTCGGTGGTCCTCAACCATTAATGAATAAAATATTGAAAGTTTTGTAAGAGATATCTATGTGAAAGAGAGATATCTTGAGATTCGTTCAGTTTTTCAAAGGATGACATTGTAGAATTTCCAGTAGTGATGTAGTGTCATAACATTTGAAAAATGTACTTTTATCTTTTGATGACTTGACACAGGTGTCTGAGAATCTACTAAGTATATACTTAGATGAGTATGATGATACACCATGGGATGCATTGAAGTATCTGATTGCTGGAGTCAACTATGGTGGCCATGTAACTGATGATTATGATAGACGTCTGCTGTTAACTTACATCAATGAATATTTCACTGAGAGTTCTGTTGCCCAACCATTCTACAAGTAGGTTTATTTTGATTGAGGCCTTCCCACATAACTTTACTAGTACCTGACGTAATGCAATTTACCAAGGGACTATGTACAAGCCATTTAGAACAAAAATATGGAATACACACTCTGGTCGTTCTGCATCACTACAACATGCATCTATGTCATGACATCATACGTCTACGTCACTGGTTCTGTTATATTTGAAATATTAGTCAAAACATCAAAATTACCATTACTTTCCCCATGTTTGCTTTGATATAACTGGTGGTGGTGTTATTTTCCAATGTTTTGCTTCATTCAGCCAGCTGTTATTGTTTTCAATTCAACGACGTACACTTGTCATATGAGCAAAGGAGGGTGTTGTAATCTCAGCAATGTTATTGTATGTTGATTCTCTTTTGTAAACGTGAACAGAAAATACTCATGACCTAATGGTTGACTTGTATTTTCCTTGGCTGAATGAATACAAATATTGGGGAATATAATCTAATTAATCGTTCTTTAAAAGTACACTTGACATTTTATCCTTCTTTCCTGCTTCCTGTCCCCTCCCTCTCTCCTCCATGTTATGAGACTGAGCGTTTATATACGTGTATTGTTTTGTCATTTGAAAATCTGACTTCTAAAGGGCAGTGATCATTAGCATTCTTTCTATTGTCTGTATAGGTTTTCTTATCAAATAATAAATATGTACTAAATGATATTATCTCTTTGTTTACAGATTATCCATGCTACCTACCTACTACATTCCTAAAGATGGTCCACTACAGACCTACAGAGTAAGTACACCATCACCAAACTCACACTACTCTAATGTACTAATTGTCTTTGTATTTACTTTGTCAGTATAATTCAAATCTTGGCTTTACTATTCCTGGGAGAAATACTTATAATATCTAGAAAATGCTATGAGATAAAAATAGATCTTTTAAAATCATTACACTAGATAACAAGAATATAATGCTGTAGATTTCTGGGACTATGTTCCATTTATAAAGTAATAATATACACATACTTACAATTTACAATCTATATACATATGCAAACTTGAGAAAGTGCCTTTAATGAATGATAATTTTTTTTGCGGGTCAAAATGTTAGAAATTTGTTTTTTTCTTTTGAATCACCCCATTGTAAGGGATAGGAAATTACCAAATGTTGGTGGGTCACTAGAAATTGCTGTGTGTCAGTGGCACTTCAAATTACCTGAGAGGGCGCACTGCTGTAATTGCTATTAAAATTGCTGTCATCCCACACATGCAGTTAATCAAGATCCAATAATTTGTGAATTCAAAACAATTCACAATACATGTAGTTTGCGATACTAATACTCTCTGTAAATATTGTAAGATGGTCAATCAGAAATGTGGTTCTATTTTATGTGTAAAATATATTCATAAAATATGAAATGAAGATGTATATATACTTACTTTGTGCACCTGATTTCATTTCTTTGCCTTTTTAGGCCAATAGGCATTGTCAAACTGTTTGCTGGCTTTATTGCTAGGTGGCATTACTACATGTATGTTCTACCAACCTGATAAACATATTTAAGAATAAACACTGATATATTTAATTATCACAGGAGTACATCAGTATGTTACCAGGTGTTGACCATCCTGAAGCATTTGGACAGCATCCAAATGCAGACATTGCTAGTCAGATCACAGAGACTAGAACACTGTTTGATACACTACTGTCACTACAACCACAAGTCAGTGTCACTCAGGGTGAAAGTAGAGAGACTAAAGTACTGAAACTAGCAGCTGATGTCTTAGAACGTATTCCACCGGATATTGACTACGAGGGCACTGCTAAGATCCTCAAAGATGACCCGTCACCTCTCAATGTGGTACTCCTACAAGAAGTAAGTTTGAGAAGAGTTGAACTATTTATTATCTTATGCATTACTTATGGACAATGGTATACAATATGAGGACACCTGTTAATTCTTTGTTTCTCATCGTAACACCTTAAAAATTATTGATCGGTCAGTCCATTAAATGTGAAAAAAGTATATATTTTTTTAAGTAAGTGTACAAGTACATTTTGCTGATGCTTTCAATTCATAATTGTCTGAATGACTTACAAATTACATTCAAATCAGAAGGACACTATGAATCATTTATTTTATCTTAGTTCTCAAATTTCAGCAATAAATGATAATATTCACTCAGGTACGCGTTTGTGGAGTCACCATCGTTCAATCAGTGATGTTGTGAGTTATTTTATAATCCTGCCATAGAGGATGTCATTTTTTGATTATTTTGCCAGATTTTTAACTGATGTATTCTTGTTTTTCATCCACAGATTCAACGTTACAACATATTACTACAAAGAATCCGTTCTTCACTTATTGACTTAGATAAGGGTATCAAAGGTTTTGTTGTCATGTCCAATGAGCTGGAAGATATCTTCAACTGCATCTTTGATGCTAGGGTTCCTCCAACCTGGCAAAAGGTAAGTCCTGTCCAGATCCTTCCATCACAGTTTCTGAACCCTAACCACCTCCCACAAGATGAAATATGAGTGAAAAACAAACATGCTGTTAAAAATGCCTCCAAATCTCAACCAATTCATTTCATTTGGAAGAGACAAGTGATATGATATTGACCAAAAAGGGTTCATCAGCTTGGTAGATTAAACGACTTATAAACGCACAAGCAGATCAAAGTTTTTGGCATTTAGCTTTTGATTTGTCTTAGTTGAGAATTGGTCGATTGCACATGTTAGGTAGTTTGATGCCACTGTCTCTGTTGACCTCAGGATTGTAGCATCTGATGTTGGTGGCTCCAAAGCTACAATCATAACATTTACTGGTACTCTGTTTCCATTATTGCTACATCCCCACAAGATTTCCCGATAAAGATCAGGGAGGCTATCAACATCATAAGCTACAATCTCATGATCAACAGAGATGGAAGCATCAAACTACCTTACATCTACAATCGACTGATCATACTGCCACCTAGAGGCCAGCTGTAATTATGAAATTTGTCATTCTGATGATGACCATTGATCAAGACAGATCAAAAGGTCATTGCTTTGAACTTTGAACTGATTTTGTATCATAACCTGTGTAATTAACATGATATTGTGATAAAAAAAGGCTTGCTGTATTATGTGTATGTACATATATATGAACAAGTTGTAGTCACTACTTATTTACAATTTCATTTGAAAAATATTTCATTCATTCATTCGTTTGTTCGTTCGTTCATTCGTTCGTCCGTTCGTTTATTCATTCGTTCATCCATCCATTCATTCATTCATTCATTCATTCATCCAAGGAAGATACATCTCATTACAATCATTATTGGATATCATAAAAAAACTGTGATATAGAAAATGGCACAGAACAGTTTCATAGTTTTCTCTATTTTTTGGGACTTCTGATCTCACAAGCCTCTAGCAGCTTGGATTTGACATTTTATACTTCAGTTTGATCAGTATTGATTTTCTCTCCATTTCAGGCCTTCCCATCTAACAAGCCTCTAGCTGCTTGGACTCGTGATTTGGTACAGCGTGTTGATCAGTTTGAGAAGTGGGCTAGTACAGCACATCCACCCGTTCTTTTCTGGATGTCTGGCTTTACCTTCCCTACTGGATTTTTGACAGCTGTTTTACAGACTGCAGCTAGACAAAACAATGTAAGTAAACTAATCAAAAATCAATCAAGAGAACAACTTGAAGTGATGTTTTAATCATTGTTGATAAAAACCTTGTATTAAACTTGCACCTGACATACAATATACTTTTGTCTATCTTACAGATCTCTGTAGACTCCTTGTCTTGGGAGTTTATTGTTTCAACAGTAGATGACAACAACCTTGTTCAACCCCCTAAGGACGGTGTGTGGGTGAAAGGATTGTACTTGGAAGGTGCAGGCTGGGATAAGAAGAATGCTTGTCTGGTTGAAGCAGCTCCCATGGAACTTGTCTGTTCTATGCCTACCATCCACTTCAAGCCAGTAGAGAATAAAAAGAAATCAGGCAAAGGTAAATTCCTTATGTCAAGTTTAAACTGAATTGAGTTCAATCCAAAATTGAGACTAATTGTGGTACAGGTGTCTATAACTATTCACAGAAAATGTGATTCAAGTAACTAATGTACTATATTATTAGGATCAAGTGTCTAGTAACTAGTACAGTTACTGTACTATATTATGAGGTTCAATTGTCTAGTAACTAGTACAGTTACTGTACTATATTATGAGGTTCAATTGTCTAGTAACTAGTACAGTTACTGTACTATATTATGAGGTTCAAGTGTCTAGTAACTAGTACAGTTACTGTACTATATTATGAGGTTCAAGTGTCTAGTAACTAGTACAGTTACTGTACTATATTATGAGGTTCAAGTGTCTAGTAACTAGTACAGTTACTGTACTATATTATGAGGTTCAAGTGTCTAGTAACTAGTACAGTTACTGTACTATATTATGAGGTTCAAGTGTCTAGTAACTAGTACAGTTACTGTACTATATTATGAGGTTCAAGTGTCTAGTAACTAGTACAGTTACTGTACTATATTATGAGGTTCAAGTGTCTAGTAACTAGTACAGTTACTGTACTATATTATGAGGTTCAAGTGTCTAGTAACTAGTACAGTTACTGTACTATATTATGAGGTTCAAGTGTCTAGTAACGAGTACAGTTACTGTACTATATTATGAGGTTCAAGTGTCTAGTAACTAGTACAGTTACTGTACTATATTATGAGGTTCAAGTGTCTAGTAACTAGTACAGTTACTGTACTATATTATGAGGTTCAAGTGTCTAGTAACTAGTAGTTACTGTACGATATTATGATTCAAGTGTCTAGTAACGAGTACAGTTACTGTACTATATTATGAGGTTCAAGTGTCTAGTAACTAGTACAGTTACTGTACTATATTATGAGGTTCAAGTGTCTAGTATCTAGTACATTTACTGTACTATATTATGAGGTTCAAGTGTCTAGTAACTAGTACAGTTACTGTACTATATTATGAGGTTCAAGTGTCTAGTGCTATTGCAAACAGTAATCCATTACAAAGAGCAAGCTATGTTCATGATTGTCAACATCTTTTAATTGAATGGCTGCAATTAATTTTAAGACTTCAGTGTATGTGATGCAAATGTCTATTATCAGATAATGATATTTATATTTACTTTGATTGTAGGAATGTATCTGTGTCCATGCTACTACTACCCAAACAGATCGGGTACAAGTGACAGAGCATCGTTTGTTGTTGGAGTAGACCTGAAGTCTGGTTCCTTCGCTTCAGACCACTGGACCAAGAGAGGCACCGCATTGCTTATGAGTTTAGACTACTAGACCACAGAATATCAAAGATTAAAGACTAAGGTCATAGGTCAACAAACAATGAAGACAAGGGTCATAGGTCAAGAAAGAATTCTATGTATGAGCTTGGTGACACCAAAGAAACCGAACCATATATTATCAAAGAGCACAATTTGAAATTTTACTTATTTTTTATTTTTGCAAGTTTTGAGGAATATGTACTGACCCAGATATGTACCCATATTGTTATAGTTATTTTGTGTTTATAGTACTTAACAGGTACAAAGTAATTGCTTGATGTACACATTATTAAATGACAAACCATGACAGTGTGATTTGGTATTCTTACTGTATTGACATTGCACAGACTTTCAACTTAACTGGTGTAAATATTCCTTTATATTATCATCCATTTATATGGCTTGCAGTATTTCAGCCTCTGAATTCATTCTGGGCGGTGAATAGATTTGATTGAAATCTTAAGCAGACCTATTAGCAATGTATATATATTTGTTTTATTAATTACCGGAGGGTAAATCTGTATGACTACAACCTTATGTACTTTTTGAGGTATGCTGTGCTAAATGTGTACCTGCAGTGAAAAATTCAGTTGTGGTTTGTTCAACAATTTTAAAGCTCTTGACTGCAGAAAACATGGTACATTGCAGTAGTACAAATGGTTATATCTACCTGGCAAGTTTTCAAATGGTAAAATCTCATCAATGATATACCCTTCTTACATTTCAGGACTGTTAATTGAAGTGGTCACATAAGTTGGACCCTAAAAAATATTTGTTGATGTGCTCATGTCATTTGCATTTTATTTTATTCAAAAATTAGTGAGATGGCTCATGTAATGAAGTCATGTTTGATTATTAGTAATACGACATTCTTCTGAAACAATAATAGCCCATTTTGATATGAATTACCTACATCAACCAGATGGTAAACTAATACACTGTCAACAGAAAACAGCCATAGAGCCCATCAGTGCTCTCACTGGTGGTAGCATATGTGAACTCACATTTCTTGAAGAAAAAAAAATCATATCCGTCCTGTTTGTAACCTAGAAAGTTTGAAGGAAAAGAGAATATTGCAAGGAGTGATCAACAGAAAAAAGGAATAGATTGAATTTGTAAAATACTATATTGTATTATCTGTAAAAAAATATCTAAAAATGTATAGCTATATTTTGTTGAGTTTTACACAACTATTGATGTTAATAAAAATATTTAAGCAGAAAGGACTTGTGTTGTATTAAATTACAAAGGCAAAAATAAAGACTTGCTGTTTTTTCACTTATGACAATAACTTGATGTGAAACTGATTATTTGTCCCTGCTGGACGAAGTCCGGGGGGTGGGGGCTTATAGAATGGGTTCTGTGCATGTGTGCGTGCGTGCGTCCGTAGTCATTTCTCGGAAATGACTGGATCAATTTCTCTCAATCTTGGTACAAGGACAACACACTATGGAATACATATGCACGTCAGTTTATTTTCTGATACGATCCAATATGGCCAACAGATGGTCATTTTAAAACTAATTTTTCATATCCAGAACCATTACTTGGACATGACTGGACCAATTTCTATCAAACTTGGCACAGGGACAACACACTATGGCATACATATGCATGTTAATTTATATCACCACAAAACTCAATGAGTGAATTGATCAATATCACACAAAATAAGTTATATTGCACCACAAAAATTGATCATTTAATCGATCAATCATTCAACCAAATAATAAATCAATCGATCAATTGATTGATTAATCAATTACATGCAGTTTTTTGTGTTTATATAGTTAAACAGCCTCAATCAGCTCCTGGCTCTAACTTTCCATAGACCCCTACATGAGTGTAGGGGTCTAATGCTCTATAAACTTCAGTTTGAGGACTGTTGACATAAGAAGAGATTTGTTTTGCCAAAAATAGGGAAATGACTGATGTTATCATAAGGTTGTTAAATTGCCTGAGTGTATATGAGTTGGTTTAATTCTAAGATAAGACAGGTGGGCTTTGAATACCATTCATTTAGTGGAGTGGTTTACTAATGTACACGCATGTAAGTGGAAGCTATATAGTTTTCATGTATTTATGGTCTTTAAATTTAATTTATTCACATAATTTATTTGTTTAATTGTTTTAGGTTTTTTTCTTATACTTTTTCCTGTATAAACACGGTTCCTGAACTCCCTGTAGCATGTAGTATAGTATGTATCGAATATCAATGAATGTGGCTTACCAATAATGTAATGCCACTAATGGTAATGTGTGGCAAAGTTCGAGTCGTGATCATGTGAAAAGCGGTGCATTCTGGGATGGTAAAATTTTCCGTGACGTCGCCTCCAGAAAGGAACGAACGCCATTGTGACGCTCTAAAAAACTACACTCGGTAGTGCAAATTATCCGGCATTTTTCGATTCCCTGGCAAAATATTTGGACAAGATGCCTAGATCAAGAAGTAGAAGTGGTTCCCCGAGGAGGAAACATCGAAGCAAGCATAGATCTCACCGCTCAAGATCTAGATCCAGGGACAGAAAGCGAACTAGGTCGCGCTCCCGCTCCCGAGATAGATCGTACAGGTCAAGAAGTAGGCGAACACAATCGCCATCAAGAAGCCCTTCCCCAGTTTTAGATATATTTGGAAGAGATGTAAGTCGGAGAAATGCACAAGAAGAAAAACAGAGGCGAGAAGAGGAGGAAAAAAGAATGGAGATGGAAAGGCAGAGGAGAATGTGAGTTATGAACAAAATTGAATGATGGCTACACGATGCAATGGTGCCAAGGTCGCCATATTTACAGTTTTTGTCAACAATGAAACCCTGAGCCGAGACCCTTTGATTTCAGTGTATAACAATCACTGCATGCGAATGAAACATTCCCAGTTTCGTTAAAATTGATACATTCTGTGGCCGTAAATTACTATTCTCGCAAAATGTAGCGTTTTTATGTGGTGAAATTGTTCATTTGCCTAAATTTCTGCCTCTATTAGTATTACTACGATGTTACGATATACTCGAGCTTAGTCCTGCTTGCAGACGGAGTAATTCGGGATTCGATTCTGACAAATGTGTCACTCCGCAGGCCCTGAGGGCCATGTCAGTAATCAAGTCCCGTTCACCTTCTACGAGCATGACTAAATCGAGCATAATTAAAACCAAATAATTCTAATTTGGAGTAATTCGTTCAAATTGTAATGTTTCTTTGAAAGATGTTCATTGTTGCAGTGCATATATTGTAATTTTCATGCATATACATGTATCATGACAATATTCAGATTTATTTATTTATGATTACAAAGAGTTGTGTTTGTAAGTTGTTTGTTTAGACAGTAAGTTTGAATAACAGAAACACATCGGTGTCAACTGTTTGAGGTCATAGCCCATGACCTTGCTTGGTGCCAACCTCATCTGATAGGAGGAGATGCAAGGTTCACATTGTCTAGAAATTGATAAAAGTCCTGTGCTAAGTCCAGGAGGCAATAGCCTGGATATGAGCAACACACTAAGCAATTCATCTCATGTAACAATTTCTTAGTGGATGCACATCATTGCAGGACCTTGCAACATTCCAGATGCGTCACAAAAAATGCGTCATGTCAGATTGTCTTCCAACTTGGCACAGGTTGCTTCTCTAGTTGCCCAGTGAAGTGTCCCATGTACGCACTCACATAGTTGCTTGCCTTGTCACATGATGAATTGCTCACTGAAGTTCATCAGCTAACTTGGTTTTCTGGTGTACTTCGATGAAATATTATGAAACATTTAATTTACACATCACACCCCTTACCAGTTATATGAATACTGATAAGTCCTCTCTCTCCCAATTGTACTTAGTTGTGTACAAACAAATACCCCTAGGGAGAAAGAGGACCAACTTGTACTTAGTTGTGTACAAACAAATACCCCCTAGGGAGAAAACTGTTTTTTGCAAGTCAAAGCAACACATATTTTCCATATGATTTGTCTTTCACTACTGGGGAAGGTAGGTAGATTTTTTTATCATTGCCAAGGACCAAAAAAGGTTTTTGTGGTACATTTTTTGGTTCTTTGTGTTTTACAAAGATTTATGTGTTTTATAACAGACGGCAACAAGAAATGGAGGCAAGACTCATAGAGGAAGAGGTTGCAAAACGTGTTGAAGAAATGGTTGCAAAACGTGTTGAGGAGGAATTAGAAAAAAGGAAAGATGACATTGAAGCTGAGGTCCTTCGTAGAGTGGAGGAAGCAAAACGAATCATGGAAAAACAAATGCTTGAGGAATTGGAAAGGCAAAGACAAGAAGAACTAGCTGCTCAACGTGCAAAAGAGGTACAGAACCTTTTCATTGGATTTCCAACAACCTTGGCAACTTTTTGTTTTACGTGGCCCAATGTTTTAGAGCCTTTTATCTTGATTTGTGAAAGACTATTGCCAGCCAAGACAGTGTACAACAAGAAACTGATTCTCAATGTTTGTTCATTTTATAACCAGAGTTGGGAATAGTCGATCAAAAAAATGCAAGAATTCATCAAACTGCTGAATGAGAATGAAAACTTGTCAGAGAATATAATGCATTAGTTTTCTTGTACGATGGGTATGTTAGTATGAGAAAACAAAAAATTGCCAAGGTTGTGTTGGGAGGCAGCAGCTGGTCTCTTGCTACCTGTTCATAATCTGTTTTTAATGTTATCAATATCATTTGAATATGTATCATCAATTCTTCATTTTGTGCTTGCACTTCGAAATAACAGTGAAAGGGGGAGACATGCATTTTAACATCTGCAATGCCATACAAAACCCAACGTACGAAATAGATTCCATGGTCTTGTCAACATTTAATAAGCTATCTTATTACCCTGACTAGTGTTTGGTCCTTTTCTTAAAGCTTGATATGTTGTGTCAACCATAGTTGTTTTTTCTCAGTGTAGATTGCAAATGGGTGACTGCGCTGTTGAAAATTTCAGCAGAATAACCCAATAACTTGACTTCTTTCTAGCACAGTATGTTACAAAGCATGAGGATTAGTAGTATGTGTGAAACAACTCACAGAGACCAGCCAATGCCTCCCATCAGGGATGGGGCGGGTCAAAAAAAAAATCATTCAACCATTAGAAGCAGACAAGACAGAGGATAAAAGGCCAGGATAGATTTTTTTACAACATATAGTTTTCTACTCAAAATGAACAGGAACTGATAACTGTCACCTGAACACTAAACATTGTCCAATCATTAGCTAACACATCCTGAATGGAATTCCATAGTGCACAGGACTGTAAGACATAGGCAAGTCAAAAAAACAAAATCCACCCACATAAACAGTTATAGTAAGGAAATAAAAGACAGTGAATTGAGGAAAAAAATAAGTGAAGAAATGTAAGCTGTAGAACTCTTGAAGATGCTATGCTGTCTGTATGTGGATTTGACTAAGCAGTGAAAGGAAAGGAGTTGCTGTAACAGTTGGAATCCGGGAAGGCCCACGCATTTACTGAAGGTATTTATACTTTCAGTATTCTCAACTGAAAGTGGTCATTTTGGTACCTACGAAGGTAAAATTATATCGGGCTGATTAAAACACAGGTGAGGTATTACGGTAAGGTGATAAATTATTATCTTTGCACTCTAGTTGTTGTGAATGTAGGCAAGTATTCTCTTATCTTTTTTTTTTTCAGAATGTTAACTTTGATAATTGTTATGTGTAATCCCGCCATTGTGAGTGATAGTGAAAACAATGGATTTGCTGTGTTCATGTGATAACATGTAAAATTTCTTTGTGTTTCTAGGAGGAGGAACGTAAAAAACGAGAGGAACTTGAGAAAATTATGGAGGAAAACCAACGTAAAATTGAAGATGCACAAAGGAAGCTGGTAAGGGAACTGCCAAAACACACGGCAGTGAAGTTGAGCTGTGCTGTGGTGGATGTGACATATGACAGATGGAGTGAATGTGTAACGATTGATTGCTGTGGAATAAAAACAACTGTGGTCGTATGTTGTGTATTGGTGATGCCATTGTCAATTTAACTGGAGTTGTCACAATATAAAATTATGAAGCCAAAATACTGTTTATGGTTGCAGGTTGTAGGTTATTTCAAATTCAGCGTGTGATGACAAGTTTATTGTGTTATGGGCTATTTCAAATTTATTGTGTTGTTGATTATTTCAAATTGATAGTGTCGTGGATTATTTTCAAATTTATCATCTTGAAGGTTATGTCAAATTTATTGGGATGTGGGTTATTTCAAATTCGGCATGTTGTGGATTATTTCAAATTTATTGGCATGTGGGTTGGGTGGATACGGCTGCAGACTGTACCAGACTGTTTCCACAAAAGAATTATGATCTCATTGTGTTTACAAAATCTGAAAATGTCCATCACTATTTACATTCTTACAATTTATACAGCTTTGATTGCAATATTAGTGTTGTTTTTAAGTACAAAGGACTATCGTGGGTCAGTAACCCACAAGTTTCCTTCACTGTTCTATTATATTCCAGTATATATTGACAATGGTCTCACTATGAGTGATTGGTCTTTTGATTTATGTCTGCGTAATACCACCTTTCACCATGATAATTTCAATTTGAGGTTTGTTTACAGAGAAAAGCTGGCCGCATTTTCCAACTGTAGAAATGAAACAATTTAGCCAATAAGCAGTAAATATTGTACTAGGTAGGAATGGTATGATTTGAAGCTTAATGTTTACATGTTCTTGAACTTTTTTTAACTAAAAACTTCCCTCAGCACTGAAGGCTGTACACAGGAATTTGATGGCATAGAAGAAAAACAGCTCTCAAGAGAAAAATGCCATGAAACGCTGACATATGTTCTGGCTTGCTATATTCCGTAATGTATTATCCTCAATGGCTACATAGATAAACACTTGTTTGGACCTCTTGCCCCAGTTCCCCGTACTTGTTCAGTGTTCCTATCAAGAAACAGTGAAATGTTGAAATCAATAAATACCCAACTTTAGTTTACTATGAACAGCAAAATGTGGCAAACGGTGTATTTGTGAACCTAAAGGCAAACCAAAATGTGGCAAACAGTGTATTTGTGAACCTAAAGGCAAACCAAAATGTGGCAAACAGTATATTTGTGAACCTAAAGGCAAACCAAAATGTGGCAAACAGTGTATTTGTGAATCTACAGGCAAACCTAACAGGAAGTTTTAGGTTGCATAGGAAGTGAAATTACCAAAATTAATGGTAATTTTGGCCATGCAGATAACAAACTATAAATATAAGCTCCACCATTGTCATTTCCAGGAAATTTGAGTTTTTAGCATAATTTAGAAATGTCAGGAAGGGAGTGGGACAGTTAGAGATGCCTATCAAGTTTTCTATACTTGCTAAAAAAATGAGTTTATATGATGATTGTGTTAGAGACAGTACATGTATGTAATATCGTATACCATTCCTTGTGCCATGTTAGATGATAACTCACATTCACCTTGTTTCCATACCAAAAAATCATCTTCCCTTTTATCTTCTCTTAAGGCTGAAGAACGTTTACAAATGGTGGAGGCACAGCGTAAAATGGAGGAAGAGAGGTTAGCTTTCGAAAGGGAGCAAAAAAGACGTGTCAAACAAGAACAAGAAGCTATTCTTAACAAAAAGAATTCCAGACCAAAATTGTCATTTGGTTTCCGACCCAAAATGGACGGCTAATATTTAGCCTTTAGTCATATAGAGGACTGTGTGTGTGCTTGGATCATGTGTATAAGTGGGAGAGAGCAGGAAGTCTTAGATATATGTCAACTATAGTGTTGATTGAGTACAGTCTGTAAGGATACTGCCACCATCTTTCTTTAATATAAAAAGTCATGTCAGATGAACTAAATTTTCTTCAGCTATCGGAGTAACTTTAACTTGCACAGAAAATGAAAAATATTCAAAAACAAAAGAGACTAAATGGACGCCCACTTAGGTTAGGGCGTAAAAATACAAATGTCATTCACATTGATGATGTGTTTGGTCAATGCTCATTTTAGTTTATAACATTGAATTGTGTCAGACAAGAGCAAGGCCAACCAAATCAGACAAAAAGACAACAAATATTAAGACGTTTTTAAAAAACGACAGATATTCAGGAGAAAGTCTTTCATACAAATAGGATAGAAGGAAAGAATGTTCTTGTGTATCTAGTGCTTGTTTTGGTATGTGTGCTCAACAACTTTGTATCAATGAATTTCGAATAGTCCAGTACCAAATAACCACAGAACTTTTAGCAAACATTCAGGTATGTCGCTAGTTGTTGTATATACTGTTTGTATATTTTTTGTGTGTGAAAATAATTGTACTTTAATATTCTCGGATCACTCAGTCAGGTAAGTTTATGTGCAGGAAAACCCTCTATTCTCTATGCAAGTGATATCTTGAATGTTTGCTGCTTAGGTCGGTGGTTTTTATGTCATGCTCTCGTCAGTGTACAAATTTTGAAGTATTACTAGTTGTGTAAATATGAAACTTTTTTAGTGTATGGTCATGTTACCATATCAAAATTAGTGTTAGATATACAAGGAGGATTGAAATAAAACAAAGTACTTGTTACAAATAATCTTGTGTATAATTGTATGGTTGTCATCCAATCCTTGTCTGCAAGGTATGCTGTGTAGGGTCTCATACATCGGCCAACTATCTCATCTGTATCAATACATATTTGCCTTCTCAAGGCATTTTCCCACAAGATCTGATTGCAGCCAATCAAATATATTTATGCCATGAAAGGTGTCAAAATGATCAGGATGTCAGGGGTTAAGGTTTTCAGCGCTGATTTATGAGACCAGCCATCTATTTTTACATTAGTAGTAAACAAGTTTCTGGCCAAAGTCTTGCATTTTATCTTGTATGACTGCAAGTATCAAGGTGACCTTAACAGCAATGGTTCTTGTCAACAGAATCACTTCTCGTCACTAGATCAAGGCAAGCAGTACAGTGCCTGATTTGATCATGCAGGCCACAGTATAGTAGTACAGACGGTTAGCATGACATAAACCAGAGACACTTGTATGTGCATATAATGGTATCTTGGAGACTGCCCCTTTCTTAATCAACCCAAAATCAGTAGGCAAGTTTCATGACCTTGTATGACCCCAAATTTCACTGATGTGAAATAGTCCTAATGCTCAGCTTGATTGCTGTGTTGAGATTTGAATTAAATGAACAAATGTGCAATTTTTTTATCCACTCAATAGAAGCCAGTTCATTGTGGCTATATTGTAATCCACAAATGGGAATTTGTTGGCAATGGATGAAAATACTGTGGTACTGATTCAATCTGAGATCACACACGGTCATCAAAATAACCCTACAACCTCTAGTAAAGTGGGCAAGTGGAAATTTGTAATGGGTTTGTGGCATGTACAGTGACTAGTATGGGCGGTAAAATATGTGAAGTAACAAAGACTAACTGTAGTCTTACTAGTGGTACGAACGAGCAAATGGAAAACGCCACCACAGTTCAGATACGGCCATCCCATGGTGGTTAAAAAATGAATTGTCCATTCATCACAATCCAAAACAGAGTGCCGACTGCCAATAACAGCTCAGCTATCCTCTTAACGTTTTCAACTCACTAGGAAACGTACAATCCATGCAGTCATTGAATAAACCCATGCAACTTCAGTCCCCTGTCATACCAGGTCCCCAATTATACCATATCTTTACTACACGGTTGACTTGGCCGGGCACGCTTGTGGTTCAAATCTTGCTAAGGTCTAAAAAGAAAAAATTCCGGTTACCCGACCTCACCTAGTTTTTTTACTGCCAACCCTAAACTTTTTTTTTTACATATGCAAGAAAATTTTTATAAAATTACGAAAATTGTGAAGTCTCGCCAGAAACAGTGGATGCAGACACTGACATCAACTTAATACAAAACAAAACTATTCTTCCAATCTATAATGGCTGTACATCTGATGAGAAGAAACCAATAACACAGAGACCATGTGAAAAACAACACAAAACATAACTACCTGAACTAGACATTCACACATGAAAAAAAATATATAAAAAAATAAAAAATCTACCTACCCCACCTATTCTAAAATTGAGCGTAATCGGAACCACACAATTTCTTTATTAGGCCTAAGGAGGACCTTTGTCATTCAGAAAGAAAATAAAAGCAATGAAATAGTAACTATTTGCATGATATTTTATTATTCACTAGTCTTGTTATAGATATTTTAGTCTATATATATATATATATATTCGTATTGAATTCAGTTAATTAAAGTAAAGGAAGACAGTAGCTGAAACAAAGCAGGAGTACTCAATGTGTTCTAGTCTGATTTCATATAATTCACCAGAAGAATGACCTATCAACGATCTAAAATATATTAATAGACATTGGTCCTAGATGCCAGAATGAAGAATAGCTGACAATATAATAAATAAATAAATGAATAATGTTTGGAATCTGCATCCAAGAGTTGTCGATCAGTACAGTAATATTCGTATTGGACAGTAATGTTGTAATCTGCATGACTTGTGTTATTCCACGTGTCACAGGATTACACATATACCATGGTATACCCCAGTTTTTATTGAGGTGGTCGGGGCCCACAGTCCGTACAGTCGGTTCCGTAATCACAATAGTAATCATCGTCGCAGTAACCATCATCGAACCAGGGACACGATTCATAACAAATATCTGTAAAATGAATGAAAATGAGAATAACATATTGAAGAAGCACTATCGCAATATCACAGAGCGAGGAGTACATCAATCGATAAACGCTCATTTCGGGGCATAATCACAGCCTGACTGTGGTCACATCACCCCCCCCCCCCCGTGACTGCGGTCACATCACCAGTTGCCAAATTGAAGCTTGTTCTCTTTATTGCAAATCATTGTATTATTCTATGGTTTAAAACACGTCTCGTCCAGGTGACTGAAGTAGTATATACAGTTTCTGAAATCTATAAGTGTGATTCACACGATAGCAAACTATGGATACACGATTTAAAAAACACGTAACAGCCCACCTGGTCTATAGTCGACGCAGTTAGCACATGTGCAGTCATTTCCACATGTATGATCAGCAGTACAGCAGGGAGTGTTACTATAGCCATCACATGTTGCTGGGTTGCCATACTGATCATGGTTCCCATCTCCACACAGACCATCGTCACGCCATGTTTCTGTGGAAAATAGTCGCATTATATGAAACTGATCATAATGATAAGTTAGGAATGCAAATAGCCCAACAGCCAAAATTATGAAAATATCACACACCGCACCGGCCCATCGTACACGGTAGTCTCAATTACCCAAACTCTCGTTTAAGGTGGTACGTAGACAGAGCCTCTAACCATTCGTACATCTCCATTACACGTTTTAGATGAGTTTTCGATAACAGTGTTTTGGTCTACTAAAATTTTAAACTCTTCATCGATTTTCCGATGGTGAGTAGTAAGTCTTTCGAACATGTATAAGCGACATGGTCAACATCACTGTAAATGTCTTCAGTATTATTAGTTTATCGTACACAGACAAGGAAAAAAGCCTTGTCTACATGGTTTCTAGGAAACGAACACGCTCGAAAATGAATAATACACGACTAATAGAAATTACGTCATGCAGTCAAATATAAATAATCTACGGACTACATGCACGTGTCAGCTAAGTAGAATAAGTAGTCAGCTTTCAGCATAAAACTGAAAACCGATAGAATCCTCGACAATACACTTTGCTATCAATTGTAAAATTAAGTCATTTAAATTTACAAAAAATAAATCTTTGAATCCACTTCCTTGATTTGATTTAATATTTGGCGACAGTTTTCGTTTTCGTAATTCTTGGTCCCTATTAGCTCTATTTGAGACAAATTAAATAATTTAAAGATGCCATTACAGCAAGGTTATATTTGCTTAGTGGGTCTTCATCAATAATTACTAAGCGGAAATTAAGCATGCTCTGTTGTTTAAAATGTGACCATTCAAAGATTCCGTTTCTAAAACGCTGCCAGACGTGAACGAAAAGGGACACAAGTAACAGAATCAATGGCAAGGATTCGTCCCACCGCTGCCACCACATCTAATATAATTTAAAGCCAACTACTACCACCACAGTTGAATTTGTGTGTAGGCACTGCATTAATCAATTCCTGTGTTTGGATTGAATTGGCATAGCTGAAGGCCAGATATCCCAAAGACAAGACGGATGTTCTACTGACATGGTTGGTCGGGAGTGAGATTATATGAACATCCCCACTCCATGATCCACCACATTATCCCCAATATCTGATGATACGCTTCACTCTTATGAGACCCACTGTTCTCCTCACTCGGATCCCATGGATATAAATACATCAATATCACATCATAACTAACGATTGATTCATTGACATGGTTGTGAGTTTTCTAAAAAGACCTCCAGTCTGTTCTTTTAGTTTGCCGAAAAAGGGCGAGGGAAGAGAGTACTTGGTCCTTCACTTTTGGGTAATATCAAAAGAAAACCCGAATTAGGTTTAGCTGCTAAACTAGGCTGCCAGCAGCGATTTGTCTGATGTTTTCTGATAGTGCAATACAATGATAGCTGTGCTGGGATCTGGCAGCTGTGGAATGTGACATTGGTGGCAGCGATGGGATGCCCAAATCGCAAAATAATGAAAATTTTGATAATATAATGAATCAAAGTAAAGTGTGACCCTTTCATAATTTCATTTTCTAAAATATCCCCCGGGAACCTATTTATAAAATATGACCCCCACCCCGTGTAATTACAAAAGTCTCCCTTACTGCGCCCGGATGGAACGCGTAGTAGAACGTTAGGTGTGTCTGCTCTGAAATCTTCGGGTATAACACTCATGTCAATCAAATCCTTGCCGGCGAAGTCCAGTAATATGGATTTAATTTCATCTAGGTCCAAAGTGTTGTCATATTGGAGAAGCTTGGCCACGACCCCTTGATAGGATGACAAAATGAGCAAAGAAGTTAAGGGGAGAATTGTATTTTTTATTAATTAGAATTTGTAAACGACAGAAAACGATCATGAGTTCATAATCATTGTACTTTAGACCAGACTTACATTCTGTGTCTGCTTTTCTGCCTCCCTCTCTATACCCTCTCTGTCTGTCTGTCTGTCTCTGTCTGTCTGTTTCTATCTGTCTCTTTCCCTCTCTGTCTGTCTGCCTGTCTGTCTGTCTGTCTGTCTGTCTGTCTGTCTGTCTGTCTGTCTCTGTCTCTTTCCCTCTCTGTCTGTCTGTCTGTCCGTCTGTCTCTTTCCCTCCCCCAACACACACACACACACACTCTCTCTCTCTCTCTCTCTCTCTCTCTCTCTCTCTCTCTCTCTCTCTCTCTCTCTCTCTCTCTCTCTCTCTCTCTCTCTCTCTCTCTCTCTCTCTCTCTCACTCTCATACTCACCTGAAACATGAGGGCAAGCCATTGACGTCCCACTTTTAGTGGTGAACGCGTTAGGACTACTAGAATGCGCACTGTAAATATCACTACCCGGGGCCAGAATGTTCACACAGGATCCATAGTTCGAGTAGCTAGCAAAGACATCTTCAGATGTGGTAGCTCCTACAGTGATTACCTATGTGGTAGGGTATATTTGTACATTTAGAAGAATTGATACTACTGCAATTGGATGGATGGGTGTGTGTGTGGGGGGGGTGGGGGGTGGGCGGGTGGGAGAGAGCGTGAGTGAGTGAGTGAGTGAGTGAGTGAGTGGGTGGGTGAGTGAGTGAGTGGGTGGGTGGGTGAGTATAAGTAAATAAATAAATAGATAAATTAATTAATGCTTGATTTATTCAGTAAATAAATGATTACTTGATTAGTATACAGACAATAAATATATATTATCCTTGCCTTCATACCATCTTATCAGTGACGTCACAATAAAGACATAATTGTCTGTTTGTTCAAAAATATTTCTAGCTCAGACCACTAAAATTTCCATTGATGGTTTGAGCTCTAGCTGACAACTCACCTAACGCGTAATCCTTGTCAAACATAGGTCTATAATAATAATAATAACCTGAACATAAACCAACGATAACAACAAAAAGAGAAATAGCCTAATCTACGTACCGACTGTGATGAAGCAGGAGAATTCAAACACGCATCTCTTTCACCATTACCAGCGGCAACAACAACGATAAAACCTTTTTCTGACAACCGTTCTACTGCTTCGTTTACGGCGACAACCTTTCCACCACTGATTGATATGGAAACTATGGTGTTCGGCATGTCGGCAGCGGCGATTTCGTCGAGTGCTACATTAAGGGATAGCCAATATTTAGCATTTTATTTGTGGTTGAAACTGTCCCTGTTACGTTACCGATTCACCAGTACAAGTACCAGTTTAAACACGAAACATTGTTACATTGTACAACCCACCAAATGACACCAGTGTGTTTGAGACAATGACATGAGCCAAGGAAAGACTTCAGGCAAAGACAAAAATTTGGTAAAAAACAACAATACTGTAACAGCGAGTACCTTTTTAGAGGTTCACACATTGCTTGTTTATATATATTCTTATGGAAATGTAATGTAATAGTAACAGTTATACTATAACGTACCGAGGCCGAAGACGACAAATCGGTCTCCTGATTCAAGTGTCGGTCTTCTAATTCAATAACGTGTAATGTTAATCAGTTATTGGCGCTAGGACAGCCTGTGGTGTTTATGCTTTAATAAGTTACCGACACGAATTACATTGTATGTCTTTACATGAACATTGTCTCCCATTCCTATGTATGTCTTTACATGAACATTGTCTCCCATTCCTATGTATGTCTTTACATGAACATTGTCTCCCATTCCTATGTATGTCTTTACATGAACATTGTCTCCCATTCCTATGTATGTCTTTACATGAACATTGTCTCCCATTCCTATGTATGTCTTTACATGAACATTGTCTCCCATTCCTATGTATGTCTTTACATGAACATTGTCTCCCATTCCTACTAACCACAAGCAAGCAAACGTACCTTTGTTTTTTCGTGTGTTGTATGTTTAGGCTGACGGCTCATTTTTACCTTCCGTAAGGAAATGTAATGACTAATGTTATGCGTCTGTCTGTCTGTCTGTCTGTCTGTCTGTCTGTCTGTCTGTCTGTCTGTCTGTCTGTCTGTCTGTCTGTCTGTCTGTCTGTCTGTCTGTCTGGCGTTGATTATTCATATTCAGTAATTAGATTTCTTATATTATGGGAAAAAACACATTTAAGGGTTATATCAGATAAGATAGGTATAGCTAAGGGATTCCAACAATTACTGTGTGTAGGAACGAAAACCGTAGGATTTTGATCTTACAAAAGGCATTCAGTTTAAATGTGGTAATACATGATATCCTGAGATCCTGTACCGATGTGTTATATCAAAATTGAAAATGTGTTCCATAAGGTCCATGTGATTAGCTTAGTGGTACATATCTCTTATTAACGGATGTATTTTACCCAATGTATGTAACGAAAGGCTCAGAAAAGGGCACCTGATGTTAAAGTTGTAATATCAAATTGTACCTGTAATCATACGGGCGCCATTTGCACCTTTCATACGACAATCACAAATACGGGCTGAGTGCAGCGTCACGCCAGGAGCCACTCCTACCGTCTCCCCTCCAATTATGCCGGCAACATGGGTGCCATGTCCATGACAGTCGTTGCCCTGTACAACGGGTGAACATAAAGCACGAGGTATACATGTTAGTAATGATGGCGAGTCAGAGAAAAGTTGGCACCAGGGGATTCTAGCCGGCGGTACGATGTATGATGGCTTCTTGCAGAGTGAATTTGACACCAAATGTATACTCTCACAATGTAAATTATGTTTTCAGTCGATGTCCATTTTAAGATGCACAGTCTCGTCATAGTTTGGACAGAGCACATCTATAAATATACCCACTCATGAGGTTGAGGAACAGGTGATGAGAAGGGGGTCCAAAAAAAAACTTCCTTAGGGAGTCTTTAGTAATTACAGGGGCGGGCCGGGGTAATTATGGAGGGCCACTTTTTACAAACTGATTCTCGGCCATATTTTAGAAAATGGGATAAGGGGAGGGTCAAATTTTACTTTGACTCATTCTATTGTCTAATTTGCATTTTGGGGGAATTTGGCATCCCATTACTGCTACATCAGTTAGGGCTAGGGTTAGGACTAGGGTTAGGTATTGTAATATCAGACCGTGTTAATCAAATCGCTGCTGACAACCATGTAGTGAATTAAGAGGGTCATATTTTACGCAACAGCAAGGACCTGATTCCCCCCCCCGCCCCTTGTAATTATTGAAGGCTCCCTTACATTTGCTCCATAACCTTCAGTAAAACATTTATACTTGAACTCAGGTAAAATTCCTAAGAACTAGTTAACAGATATTACACACTTAACCACCTAGTGCAGAAACTGAACGTTTTTTCAAACATCTCTTTTTGTGTACAATATAGATTATTAAACTTACATCTAGTCCATCATCAACTAAATCAATGAACGCCTTAGCCCTGCCCTTAAATTGTCTATGGTCCAATAATATGCCAGTATCCAAAACAAAGACATTGATGCCAGCTCCGTCACCTTCAAAAGAATATGGTATGAAATGTTATGTGAATACTCGGTATACACAAGGGGAATAACTACCAATGTGAAAGAGAAAATCTACAGAAGGGAAAATGAGACGAATCCATATCATTAACCGAATTAATTACTGCAATTCTGATCTTGAAGCGAGTTGAAAAAAGAACACTCACAGAAAGAATGTTAAAGAAATTTTGGCTAAGAATTATGTCAACAAACTCTAAACTGGATTTTCAACATTTAGCATTTGTAAACGGTGTGGCTATTTTGTCTGTGCATTGGAATGTGATAAGACGAACAGTGTGGTGCAGTTTGGAGAAAAATGTACGATTTGTTTGTAATGATCAGTCATTAACTTAGAATTCTGTATTAAATGTATCTTGAGTTTAAGAATTAACACCACTCTGATTAGTGGTTGGCAAATTGATAGCCCGTGTCCAATGACTAGAGGAGGGGGCTCACTAACTCTGGTTAGTGGTTGGCAAATTGATAGCCCGTGTCCACTGACTAGAGGAGGGGGCTCACTAACTCTGGTTAGTGGTTGGCAAATTGATAGCCCGTGTCCACTGACTAGAGGAGGGGGCTCACTAAGTCTGATTAGTGGTTGGCAAATTGATAGCCCGTGTCCACTGACTAGAGGAGGGGGCTCACTAACTCTGATTAGTGGTTGGCAAATTGATAGCCCGTGTCCACTGACTAGAGGAGGGGGCTCACTAACTCTGATTAGTGGTTGGCAAATTGATAGCCCGTGTCCACTGACTAGAGGAGGGGGCTCACTAACTCTGGTTAGTGGTTGGCAAATTGATAGCCCGTGTCCACTGACTAGAGGAGGGGGCTCACTAAGTCTGATTAGTGCTTGGCAAATTGATAGCCCGTGTCCACTGACTAGAGGAGGGGGCTCACTAACTCTGGTTAGTGGTTGGCAAATTGATAGCCCGTGTCCACTGACTAGAGGAGGGGGCTCACTAACTCTGATTAGTGGTTGGCAAATTGATAGCCCGTGTCCACTGACTAGAGGAGGGGGCTCACTAACTCTGATTAGTGGTTGGCAAATTGATAGC